>NC_069506.1:327635840-327643340 GCF_027579735.1 Bombina bombina | reverse complement strand
CAACTTTTCTATATCAGGCCTGTTGATCTTTATAGGGAGTAATCGAAATAGATATAAAATTCTAGGTAAAATAGTCATTTTGACAGCTGCAAGTCTCCCTAGCCAGGAAAAGTTGTAACTTTTCCATTTCCTAAGGTCTCGTCTGATCTGTTTAAAAAGGGGGATATAGTTGAATTTATATAATAAATGAGTCTGTGGTGGCAGGAAAATTCCTAGATATTTGAGTGTATGTTTCATCCATTTAAAATCGAAATTGGATTCTAATAATTTTTGAGAGTGTAGGGGAATAGCGATAGGTAGGGCCTCACATTTATCTGTGTTTATCTTATATCCTGATATAATTGAAAATGTGTCTAAGATCCCATAGAGGTTGGGGAGTGAGATAAGTGGCTTGGTGACGGTTAATAGGATTTCGTCTGCAAAGAGCGAAAGCTTATACTCCGAATTTGCTACAGAGACCCCCGAGATATCTGGGTGAGATCCGATTCTGGCTGCTAGTGGTTCTATACAAAGGGCGAATAATAGTGGTGAAAGAGGGCAACCCTGTCTCGTGCTGTTTAGGATTGGAAAACTTTTGGACTTGTATCCAGCTGAGGCTACCTGGGCGAATGGGAGAGAGTATATCGCTTGTAAGGCTGTTATAAATGTACCATCAAACCCCATCCTCCCAAGGGTGGTGAACATATATTTCCAATCAATTCTATCAAACGCCTTCTCCGCATCCAATGACAGGAGCAGAGAAGGCGTTTTTGTCTTATCCAACCATTGCACGAGATTTGTCACCTTTCTGATATTATCCGGAGCCTCCCTATCTTTGATGAATCCCACCTGATCAGGATGCACCAGGTGGGGTATAATTAGTTTAAGGCGATTTGCCAAAATCTTCGTAAAGATCTTCAAATCTTGATTTATAAGGGATATCGGGCGATAATTTCTACAGAGTCTATGGTTTCTGCCAGGTTTAGGTATCACTACAATTTTAGCATATAAGAGTTCCGGTGGAACAGGGTTGCCCTCCATAATATGGTTGCAAAATGTGGTAAAGTGAGGGAGCAGCGTGGATCCAAATAATTTATAGTATTCCCCTGGAAGCCCATCAGGGCCTGCCGCCTTCCCTGGTTTAAGATCTCGGATCGCCCCCATCACCTCCGCCGCAGATATCTTAGCATTAAGTGTTTCCCTGTGTTCCCTAGATATTGTGTGCAGGGGGGAATGTGCGAAAAATTCTGTTGTGAGAGTTTCTGTTGTTGTGTTATGAATGACTTTGTGTCCATCATATAAGTCCCCATAATAGGTTGCAAATGTATCGACTATTTCCTGTGGATGTGAAGTGGAGGTACCACGAATGGTCTCAATAACTGGGATGGCTGATGCTCTACATCTTTCCCTAATTTTGTAGGCCATAAATTTATCCGGCTTATTCGCGTAAATGAAATACCGAGATTTCAGTTTTTGAGTAGCCCTAGTAGCTTGGGAGTTAAGCATCGAAATTAGTAGTTTTTTTTTAGTCTGGAGCATATTTAGGGTGGAAGTCAATTTCGATAGTCTGTGTTGTCTCTCTAGTAAATTTATTTCCCTATAAAGCTCTTCTAGTTGATTTCTGTATTTTTTGTTTTGGACAGCTTTTTCTTTGATAAGCAATCCCTGTAGCACTACCTTATGTGCTGCCCATATGTTTATTGGATTTAAAGTGGAGTCAGTGTTGATAGTCCAATATTCTGTTAATGCTCGTAGAGTGTTTTCGTGTGCCTGAGGGTTTTTAAGATATGTAGGGTCGAACGTCCAAGTTTTGCTACGTGATGGATCTCTTAGTCCGTCTATCTGTAGGGAAACAATGGAATGATCCGACCATACACAGGCATGTATGTCAGATTTTCGTATTAAGGGTTGAAGAATTTGGCTAACATATACATAGTCTAAACTCACGTATGAGTTGTGTGCAGCTGAATAGAAAGTAGTATCAGTAGTTACTCCATATAATGTATCCCATGTATCTATTAGGGAGTGAGGTGATAAGTGATCTTGAATAGATTTGACTAGTCGATTATGTCGTAGTTGCTTGTTAGTCAAAAAGCTATTAGATGTATGTTTAATCAGGGACATAGTGATATTAAAATCCCCTGCTAAAATGATCTTAGTTTGGGACCATTGTGTTAATAGGTGTGCTATATGTCGAAAGAATGAGTGCTGGTTCTCGTTGGGTGCATAGACATTGCATAGAGTGATCTCAGTGTCTAAAATCTGACCCCTGACAATAAGATATCTCCCTTCTGGGTCCTCAATGGTAGATACATGTGTGAAATTAATAGAGGAATGAATTAAAATAGAGACTCCCCTTTTCTTGGTGGATGCCGTGGCATGGTAGTGGGTTGTGAAGTGTCGTGCCCAGTATCTTGGGATATTAGCTTTAAGAAGGTGTGTTTCTTGTAAAAATAATAAGTTTGCCTGCAATGAGGCATATTGGGACATCGCTATCTTACGTTTGGTGTCAGTGTTAAGTCCCCTGACATTATGGGAAAGCAAAGTTATTCTAGGGAACATTGTTTGGTAATGTTGTGTAAGTTAGGGCTGCGTAAACTGGTACCTTCTGGTTCCGACCTTTACCTTGCTGGAGTCTTAATGGAGTAGTAGTTTCAGTATCAAGGAGCATTACAAAGTTGTCACTGGGGTAAAAAGAAACATTAGAGAAAAAACAGCACATTACATGCAACAGAATAAAAAACAAGTCCCCGTCCCTGAAACGGTCAGCTAGGGGACAACATTGTGAAAATGAACAAATAATCAACAATCAGTATTGCGAGGGGGCAAGGGCACCCCTCCAGCTCACAAGTCAGGTCATATCTAAAGTAAGCTCACAACCTCAACCAAATGAGCATTATCAAAGTTTGTTTTTGTGTAATTAGTGAAAAGTTCAAAGGCTTCTAAACAACCATCAACTAGGCCGTTAACCGGAATTTGGTAGTGTTACCTCAGTCTCGGGTATCTTTCACATTGAGGAGTCAAGTTCCGTTTCCTCAAGTTTCTTTTGTCTTTTGTTTTTTATAGTTAATTTTCTGCCATAACGCTTTGTGTCTGGTTTCTTGTGTTGACTCGCCATTAGAGGGAGCTTCCAGATGTGGTAATGCTGGGGCTTCTAAGCCCAGGACTTTACAAATTTCAGGAATATCTTCTCGCTCTTTGAGGGTTATTATTTTAGAGTCTTTGGTGATGATGAGCGCAAATGGTATCTGATGTTTCCGGAGCAAAAGCGTAAGGGGCCGTAAGGTACCCCTGCGTTGTAGAGTTTGCAAGCTTAGGTCCTGAAAGAACTGAATCACATTCCCCTGAAATTTGAAGGTAGGATGTCTCCTAGAGGCTTGTAGTATTTTCTCTTTGTCAGGGAAGAAAGTTAATCTGATTACTACATCCCTGGGGGGAAGGCCGTTCTCAGGTTTAGCCTTTAAAGCTCTGTGAGCACTTTCCACCTGGAAAATATAGTCAGCTGGTTTTTCAGTGATCTGGCTGAAGAGTTGAGATAGATATGCTGGTAGATCTCTAGAAGTGACTTCTTCCGGAATTCCCTTCAGTCTGATGTTGTTACGTCTACTTCTATTTTCGAGGTCCTCCAATTTATCTTGACATTCCGCTATTAGTTGTTGTTGTGAGGAAATTGTTTGTGTCATTTCATCCATGTTTCCCACAATAGAGTCCTGTTGGTCTTCTAGGGTCTCAATTCTCCCCCCCCCCCATGTCCACCAAGTCAGATTTGATCTCTGACAAACTGTTAGTGACTGATGTGTGGATAGAGTCAATCTTCTCCCACAACTTCTCAAAGTTATCAGCGATATCCTGCTTAGAGACTAATGGGCGTAAATCTGCCCTTGTGAGAGGGACACTGTCATCTCGAGGTTGTGTGGGTTCCCCCTCTGATTCCTCTTCTATCTCTGAATCTTTGGGGATTTTATCAGATTGGGTTGTTTTAAAAAAAGAGGACATATTGGTAGTCTTCAGCGACTTATCGCCCTTCACTGATCTCCTGGCAGCCATGTTTCTGCTTCTAAGATGTGGTTCTGACTGCCGTGGCGGTACAGACGAGTGCACGGGAGCACCAAGTCCTAAACAATTAATGAAAGTGGGCGTATGTTTATGTCAGCGTTAGGCAGAATATTTGTTTTAATGACTAGATCGTTTTTTCATATACTTGAGGTTTGGTATAAAGGCAGCAACCAAAAACAGAACGCCATTTAACGGCATATGAATTACCTGAGAGCATATCATTGGAGTCAGTGAGCTGGCTGGTTACCCCCTCTATTTTATCTATGTGTTTACATTATTTTCACGATGAGAGTGTTCCTGCAGTTCAATGCAGTCCTGAATAATTCTGCTGCAGGTGTAATGCTTCTATTGACTTAAAGAGATGTATAAATAAAATGGTGTATTTTTCTGCCACTTACCCCTCTGCAGGGACTCTTAATATATCTGGATGCCTCTTTTGCTTCTGAATTTCTTATACTTCTGTACACTATCCCAGCATGGATGTCTGTGTCTTTTCTTACACCACTTTTATTCAGAGAGGCTACTAGGATTGCTGGCTGTGAGGGCCTCCGTTTTTCTCCTGATTGCAAAAGGCTTTTTTTGGCTTCTATTCTCCTCTATCTGATCTCTCAGTGTATGTGTCTACCTTGTTTGAGCTGCCTTTACAAATCCAGCTTTTTTTGTCTTCTTTGGGGGGCCTACTTGATCCAGAGTAGGCCGCAGCCAGGGACTTTCCTGAATTTTCCCTGGTTCTCAAATTCAGGTTGAAGTTCCGTTTTTTCTAGTGCTTCCAATTTGATGTTATTTATTACCCCTTAGTTGAGGATGCCAACAAGTAGTAAGTAGTGGCCTCAGTGGCCTCAAAAATCTGCTTTTTATTAGTTTAATACCCTTTTTTACACAGAGCTTCTCTCATATGCTGCCGTTTCCTTTGCCAGCTAGCCCCACCTCCTCCACAGTAACTTTTAGAAGGATTTATAACTTAAAGACCCGGTGAGTGCCTTTCTCTCTTCTTGAATTATATATATATTTATGTTTTTATATTAATATAGATAAATATTTTACAAAAAGTCATCATATACAGGTGAAACACGAAAAAATTGAATATTGTGCAAAAGTAAATTTATTTCACTAATGCAACTTAAAAGGTGAAACTAATATATGAGATAGACTCATTACATGCAAAGCAAGATAGTTCAAGCCGTGATTTGTCATAATTGTGATGATTATGGCTTACAGCTCATGAAAACCCCAAATCCACAATCTCAGAAAATTAGAATATTGTGAAAAGGTGCAATATTCTAGGCTCAAAGTGTCCAACTCTAATTAGCTAATTAAGCCATAACACCTGCAAAGGGTTCCTGAGCCTTTAAAAGATCTCTCAGTCTGGGTTCAGTAGAAATCACAATCATGGGAAAGACTGCTGACCTGACAGTTGTGCAGAAAACCATCATTGACACCCTCCATAAGGAGGGAAATTCTCAAAAGGTAGTTGCAAAAGAAGTTGGATGTCCCCAAAGTGCTGTATCAAAGCACATTAATAGAAAGTTATGTGGAAGGGAAAAGTGTGGAAGAAAAAGGTGCACAAGCAGCAGGGATGACCGCAGCCTGGAGAGGATTGTCAGGAAAAGGCCATTCAAAAGTGTTGGGGATTTTCACAAGGAGTGGACTGAGGCTGGAGTCAGTGCATCAAGAGCCACCACACACAGACGGATCCTGGACATAGGTTTCAAATGTCGTATTCCTCTTGTCAAGCCACTCCTGAACAACAAACAACATCAGAAGCGTCTTACCTAAGCTAAAGAAAAACAGACCTGGTCTGTTGCTCAGTGTTCCAAAGTCCTCTTTTCTGATGAGAGCAAATTTTGCATCTCATTTGGAAACCAAGGACCCAGAGTATGGAGGAATAATGAAGAGGCACACACTGCAAGATGCTTGAAGTCCAGTGTGAAGTTTCCACAGTGTGTGTTGATTTGGGGAGCCATGTCATCTGCTGGTGTTCGTCCACTGTGCTTCATTAAGTCCAGGGTCAACGCAGCCGTTTACCAGGAGATTTTGGAGCACTTCATGCTTCCTTCAGCAGACGAGCTCTATGGGGATGCTGACTTCATTTTCCAGCAGGACTTGGCACCTGCCCACACTGCCAAAAGCACCAAACCTGGTTCAATGACCATGGAATTACTGTGCTTGATTGGCCAGCAAACTCGCCTGACCTGAACCCCATAGAGAATCTATGGGGCATTGCCAAGAGAAAGATGAGAGACATGAGACCGAACAATGCAGAAGAGCTGAAGGCTGCTATTGAAGCATCCTGGTCTACCATAACACCTCAGTGTCAGGGTGCTATGAATCAGATTGAGACGAGAAGTGCAAACATAATCACACCTTTATTCATAGCAAAAAATAATAAAAAGTCCACAAGTCAAATAACAAGCCAGGAGTCAAAACCAGAGCTGGTAGTCAGACAAGCTGAGTCAGGAGCCAAAGCGAACAGTCAGACGAGCCGGAATCAGGAACAAGAAAAACAGCAGAGTCAGGAACAAGCCAGGGATCAGGAACCAGGAAGGACGTCAGGCAGCCAGGAAATACACAGGAACTCTCACAAACAGGTCTGAGACAACGCAAAGGCAAAGCATACTGAACAGAGGCCCTTTAAACAATAAGTGATGACATCACAATTCTGAGACTGCATCCTGTCTCACATGGATGATGCACAACAGTCTGGCCATAAAAGGAAGTGTAGGAAATGAGCAGCATCCCCCAAAAGGCACCATAGTCAGGAAGAGAGGTGAGTAAAATGGCTGCCAGCAGCACATGGCAAACAACAGGGAAAAAAACCTGACACTCAGCAGTGCCACAGGCTGATAGCTTTCATGCCACGCCGTATTGAGGCAGTAATTGCTGCAAAAGGGGCCCAAACCAAGTACTGAGTACATACAGTATGCATGCTTATGCTTTTCAGAGGCACTTGTTTTATTGATTGCATGTAATATTCTAATTTTCTGAGATTGTGGATTTGGGGTTTTCATGAGCTGTAAGCCATAATCATCACAATTATGACAAATCACGGCTTGAACTATCTTGCTTTGCATGTAATGAGTCTATCTCATATATTAGTTTCACCTTTTAAGTCGCATTAGTGAAATAAATGAACTTTTGTACGATATTCTAATTTTTCGAGTTTCACCTGTATATAGAAATATATATTTAAAAATATATATATATTTTTTTTTCTGTGTGAAGAACACTGCAAAGTAAAATATTTACAACTAACTAAACTTTGGTTTAGCACTGTAAGTGTCAGGTTAGTTTGTGAGCAATAAGTATTCAATTTATTTTTAAAAGTGTGCCGCATTGAAGTCTATGGGTAGAAGTAGTTAACGTGGCCGCAATATCTGAAGTACTGAAATTAGCGACTTGTAGTCTGGCCCTGTATGTCTCAAATATTGCTGTAACGCAGGTATACGAGGATTTGAAAAATCAGAC
>NC_069506.1:327595840-327615840 GCF_027579735.1 Bombina bombina | reverse complement strand
TTGTGTGTCTTGTTCAGTGGTGGTCGTCTTTCAGCCTTTCTTACCTTGGCCATGTCTCTGAGTATTGCACACCTTGTGCTTTTGGGCACTCCAGTGATGTTGCAGCTCTGAAATATGGCCAAACTGGTGGCAAGCACCTAATATGCTTAATTGGTAGTAGGCTTTCGAGCCTATACAGCTTGGAGTAAGACAACATGCATAAAGAGGATGATGTGGTCAAAATACTCATTTGCCTAATAATTCTGCACTCCCTGTATATATACACATACTGTATATACACACACATACATATATATATACACATACTGTATATACACACACATACATATATATATATATATATACATACATGCACACATACTGTATATACACACAAATACATATATATATATATATATATATATATATATATATATATATACACACACATACTGTATATACACACACATACATATATATATATATATATATATATATATATATATACACATACTGTATATACACACACATACATATATATATATGTATATATATATACACATACTGTATATACACACATATACATATATATATATATATATATATATATATATATATATATACACATACTGTATATACACACACATACATATATATATATGTATATATATATACACATACTGTATATACACACACATACACATATATATATATATATATATATATATATACACATACTGTATATACACACACATACATATATATATATATGTATATATATATACACATACTGTATATACACACATATACATATATATATATATATATATATATATATATATATATATATATATGTATATATATACACACATACTGTATATACACACACACATATATATATATATATATATATATATATATATATATATATATATATATATTATATATATATATATATATATATATATATATATATATATATATATATATAAAAACATACACATCATTTAAATTAAAATCTTTCTCCTGCCCATGATACTTTTGTACAGTATTTTTTTTTTTTATTGAGGTTTTTAAAAATAAAGCATTACAGACTGTACAATACATAAAAATGTTCTAACAGACCTCAGTATATAAGCCAAAAAAATCAGACAAAATTAACTTTTGTACCTTAATTCAGGAGCTGTAATTGTTCTCGTACCTCCTCAGGGTAATTTAAGAAAGACCACATCAAACAAATGAAAACTGAGCTGAGAAAGACTATCTTTGAGATGGTGGTGTTGGGTAGTGACATAGATCCAAGTTAATATGAATACAAAATGTCATGAACTCAGCTGTAATTCTCAACAGACCACTAACTGTAAGAGGGCAATTACAAAGTAAATGACAAAGTGACAAGCCTGTGAGATTGGACTATAAAATGTTTAATTATGTGTAGTTATATTTTTTTTTAAAATAAATAACAAACAAAAGCTTTGCAATATACTTTCATTTTTTATTTTGTCCCCTTTTTCTGTAATTTATTTTTTAAATAAAATATATTCAAGGCCCTTATACAGAGCTGGGTTAGTGTTGTTTATTCCAAGGTCACAATTTAAGGCTTCAGGAAAGGAGATTTAATACCCAGAGTAGTAAACCATTTTCATGCTAAGAGCAATCAAATTGTGGTACTCATTGCCTAAGGAGGTAGTAACTGCCAATACATTAGATACGTTTAAAAAGGGCTTAGATACATTTCCAGATAAAGCCATAGTTAATGGATTCAATTGTTTAAAGGGACAGTGTACTGTAAAATTGGTTTTCCCTGTAATGTGTTTACAATTACTTATTAAACAAGCTACAAAGTCTAAAATGTATGGGAAGTTGCACCTTTAGGTCTAATTTTGTATATGAAATAACTGTTACTGCTAAATGAAAACACAACCCAATGGCATTTGTTGAGCTAGCAGGGAAAGCAGAAATTGATATCTTTTCAGTCTAATTATTTTAACAAGTTCTTGATAAATGGCGCCAACCCGAAACGCGTAGAACCTGAGGACTCGATAGCGGAAAGGAAGCAGTGATCCACCGAGCAGAGAATTTCATAGCTTTGTAGGTCGGTGGCTTTAATTCTGCATTATTTCCATACCGGAGGTTGCAAAGAGTGACCGTAAGAGGGACCGGAGGCTGGCAAGTGAGCGCTCCACCCGGAAAATCCATAAGACCGATACTACAGGCTGTATCAGGAAGGAGTGATACCAAATCACCGGAGAACACAGGAATTCATTAGATGAAAAACCAGATACAATACCGGACCTTCACCACAGTGCACTGCGAGTACTCCTACTAAACTGACACTTAACTAATTACCATCTGGGACACAGATCCTTGTTTTGGCATCTTGCCGAAGATTGTCCATTATAAGGTGCAATAGGTTTAGGACATTTGCATGTACCCCTGTGATTAAAATCGGTTTAGATACCGTTGGTGATAATAGCCAGATAGCAGTATTTAAGCTCTTTTAAACTGCTGTATATTTGTTTTCAGCATTAATTATTTTTAGCAACATGTATTTTTTATAGCTTATTTTCTACACCGGTCTCAATATAGACGTTTTGGTTTTAAATTGTAGATCTTTTTAATTTGTATTAACATATTAAACCATTTATCTGCCAGTGTTTTTAGACTACATCCTCATTCTTTCTTTATATGCTGCAACTTTGCATTTGAGACATTTATTATTCATTTAAAAGTGTTGTATTTCCAACTGTTGTATTGTATAATCTTATATCATACTCTTTATCCCCCTCCCCCCTATTTTGGGAATCAGCATCCCCTGTTTTTGCGCCAACATTTAATCATTTATTTTTATTTTAGCTAACAGGTTTTTTTGGGGAATTTATCGTTGTTTTGGTGTGCAGTATTCCCTTCTGCCCTGGACAGGTAACATCCTTTCTAGTTTTTAAATTAATTAGCCCTTTTAGGATATGCACAGATCCTAACATGTTATATGGCACTTTTTTTAAGTTCAGAAATGTTCAGTATGAGTGGGGGAAACAATAGACAAAATCAGCTATTTTAAATGAGAAAAAAAGGGGAAGGAGCTATTTGTAAACAATTTAAGGCACTCCAGTAGGTAAGATGGATAATTGGGAATAAATTAAATGGGAGAAAATATTAGTGTACACTGTCCCTTTAATGCAAGTTCATTTGTTAGCTTCTTTAGTGTAAATCAGGTAGGCTGTATAGCTTAAACTCGATGGACTTCTATCTTCTTTCAACCTCATCTACTATGCTACTATGAAAATTGGGGGCTTTGCAATTCTAGTTAAAAGTGTCACTGGATACTTCTCACTTAAAGTGACACTGTACTTTTGTTTTCCTGAATGTATTCTTTTGGCTATAGAGTTTAGAAGAAAAAAATCAACACACTATTGTTTACAACCCTTAGGAAAATACTGACGTATACTTACTCCAGCTTGCTCCTGTTTGTGTAAAGGGTCTTTTCATATGCAAATGAAGGGGGGGGGGGGTGTCTGCTATTTCCCACTTGCAGTGGGTGTTCCAGTAACCTTTAAACTGGAAGCTTCTAAGTAAGTTCTTAAAAGGTTTTTATAATAAACCATTATATTGCATATGTAAAGACTGATTTACACAGCATGTGTATATATAAATATATTAGCTAACTCTAAATGAGCTCTCTAAATGCACAAATCGTATAACAAGATAGGAAACCTCAACAAAACAATAACAGGAGCTGCTTAAAATAAAATCATCATCAAAATCACTTAGTTTAAATTTTAAGTAGTTTCTTCCAAATAATAAATGTCCAACTAGGAAAAAATCTTATAGAAAATACACTGCAGCTATAAGATGAATAAAAATACGTTTTTTTCAACTAATCCTGCAGCTTCAAGTGGATGTCCATCAAAGTAGGAGAAATCCACTCTGGCAGTCTAGAAGTGACCACACTGGGCTTACTGCTAGCTCCAAAATGCTGTAATATTCCTCGTTCCTGGCAATCTAATATCCTCTCTTTTTTTTCAGCAGAGGCTTTCATCCACATTAGAACCCATGAAAACTTGTAACTCGCTCAGGTCTACTACAACTGCAGGATCAGGAGGTCTACATCATCAAAAACGGCCAGCTCACTAGCATTTTAATTAACTCTCAGCAACATTTTGACTCATAGAACCAACAAAAAGTGAGATCCCAAACAGCAAGACAGTGTTGTTAGGTAACAGTAGAGCCCCGTGTTCCACAATGGCCACTAGAAACTCAAAGAAGCAGAGAAGCTGGACCAACCAGAAATATCCCTCAGAATTCACCAACAAATGACTCCAACTCTTCTCCAAATTTTATTATTATTATTATTATTATTATTATTATTATTATTCTTTATTTATAAAGCGCCAACAGATTCTGCAGGGCTGCCCATCGGTAATGGAGAAACAATAAGATAAAGGACAACATTTTACAGACAAATACAGGTGGGATTGAGGGCCCTATTCCCATGGGAACTTACAATCTAGATGGGTAAGAGGATGGGAAACAGGAGGTGGGGACTGCAAAGGTGAGTATGATATTAGTGAGGAGATAGAGGGCAACTGTTAGTTAAGTGAATTTAGTTTGTTAATAAGTCGGGTGATAAGCTTCCCTGAACAGAATGGTCTTTAGGGAACTTTAAAGGAGGAGAGGTTAGGGGCAAGTCTGACAGCACAAGGAAGTGCGTTCCAGAGGGTTGGTGCCACACGAGAGAAGTCCTGTAGTCTAGCATGAGAGAAGGTGATGGTAGAGGACGCAAGAAGCAGGTCATTTTTGGATCTTAGGGGGTGGGCAGGAGTATATTTGTTGATGAGTGAGGACAAGTAGGGTGGGGCATTGTTGGTGGGGGCTTTGAAGGTCAAGGTAAGAATTTTGAATTTAACTCTGCTGTGAATGGGGAGCCAGTGAAAGGACTCACAGAGAGGTGCAGCAGAAACAGAGCGTTGACAGAGGTGGATTAGCCTGGCAGATGCATTTAGGATGGATTGGAGGGGAAAGAGGTGGGAGAGAGGGAGGCCAGTTAGTAAGATGCTACAGTAGTCAAGTCGGGAAATTACCAAGGAGTGGATTAGCTGTTTAGTAGTTTCAGCACTCAGAAACAGACAAATTTTGGAGATATTGCGTAGGTGGTTGCGGCAGGATGAAGAGAGCAGTTGGATGTGGGGAATGAAAAACAGATTTGAGTCAAGCGTGACTCTGAGGCAGCGGACTTAGGGTGATGGAGAGATAGTGGTGCCGCCAACAGTGATAGAAACATTAGAAACTGGAGTAGAGTTAGAGGGGGGAATTAGAAGTAGTTTGGTCTTGGACATGTTTATACTTAGGTGGTGAGAGGCCATCCAGGAGGAAATGCCAGATAAGCAGTCGCTGATGTGAGAATTGACAGAAGGAGAGAGTGCAGGGGTGGAAAGGTAGATCTGGGTATCATCAGCATAGAGGTGATAGCTGAAGCCATAGCTGTTGATACGTTTACCCAGTGAAGAAGTGTAAATAGAGAAGAGTAGAGGACCCAGGACAGAGCCTTGAGGTACTCCAACAGACAGAGGCAATAGAGAGGAGGAGTCACCAGCAAAAGAGACAGAGAAGGATCTGTTAGAGAGATAAGAGTGAATCCAGGAGAGGGCAGTGTCACAGAGACCAAGAGAGCTGAGAGTCCATAGGAGAAGGGGATGGTCAACAGTGTCAAAGGCAGCAGAGAGGTCAAGTAAGATGAGTATAGAGTAGTAGCCTTTGTTTTTAGCAGAAAGGAGATTGTTAGTATCCTTGGTGAGGGCAGTCTCAGTCGAGTGTTAGAGATGGAAGCCAGATGGCAGGGGGTCGAGCAATGAGTTGGAGGACAGGATGTGGGTTAGGCAATTGAAAACTAGTTTTTCAAGGAATTTTGAAGCTAGCAGGAGCAGTGATATGGGGCGGTAGTTTGCAGGGGAGTTAGGGTCAAGGGAGGGTTTTTTTGAGGATGGGGGTGACCTTTGCGTGTTTGAAGGAGGCAGGGAATGAGCCGGTAGAAAGGGATAGGTTGAATATGTGAGTAAGAGCTGGAGTTGGGGTGGGAGACAGAGGAGGAATTAGATGTGAAGGAATAGGGTCAAGTGGGCAGGTAGTGAGGTGTGAGGAAGACAAAAGGGAAGCCACTTCACTCTCAGTGGTTGGGAGGGGGGTGCAGAGAGTGGCTGAGGGGGTGACTGGGAGGTGAATTGGGAGATTGCAGGTTTGTGTTGGGATGTTTCTTCAGATGGCAAGTGTTTTATTGAGAAAATAGTCCCCAAGGTCTTGAGCACTAAATGCAGATGAGGGGGGTGGTGCAGGTGGGTAGAGGAGAGAGTTTAAAATGGAGAAGAGTCTTTTAGGATTTGAGGAGTGAGTGGATATAAGGGAAGAGAAGTAGGTTTGCTTAGCTAAGCGAAGGGCAGAGGTGTAAGAGTAAAGAATGAACTTATAGTGCATGAAATCAGGTTCAGAGCGGGATTTCCTCCAGGTACGTTCAGCAGTGCAGGAACATTTTTGTAGGTGACGCGTTTGTTGGAAGTGTCAGGGCTGGAGCTGACGACGTGGGGCTTTGGGAGGTTGGGGCGGAGCGAGAGTGTCAAGTGCAGCGGAGAGAGTATTGTTATAGTGGGTTATAGCAAGGTCAGGGCAGGATATTGTGGAAGTGTGGGGGAGGCGTATTTGAATAAGATTGGAGAGTTGGGGAGGGTCCACAGTGTGCATATTTCTACTGGTGCGGGGTTAAAGGGGGAAGTAGGTTTAGCATCTATATTAGGATTAAAGGTAAGCAGATGGTGGTCTGAGATGGGAAATGGGCGACAGGCAGCATCAGAGAGAGAGCAGAGATAGGAGAATACCAGATCAATCAAATCCGTCTTCAGTCAGTCAACAGCATCATTTTATAATCTCAGCGCCTCTCTAAACTAAACCTAAACACACAAAGCTCTCCTTTAAATATATTAATAAGGTAATTGGGCACTTGTGCCATAGTTTTATCTCTAATTCCAAAGATCTACCCTTCAACATTTGCTGCCCCTACTCTCAAATCCCTAGGCACAGGTCTTGGTGGCCTTGATAAAAATATGCCACTGGTTGAAATTGAATGTTCGATCTCATATGGGATTTTAGGGGTTTAAACTCTTGCAACTCTTACTGCTGGTGCATATGATAGTAATAAATCAATGTTGTATTTATATGCATCATACCACTTATGTGAGTGTTTCCGAGGACAATAAATCTAAGGATTTCTGTAATTTTTTGATAAAAGAAACTTGGAAATGAAGATTGTGTATCTTCTAGATTTTAAATTCATCTTGTATTTGTTTGATACATTTTGTCCTGTGTCTTAAAAATGTTGTATAATTGTTGTACTTTTATCTTTGTACCCATAGACAGCGCTGCAGAATTTGTTGGCACTTTATAAAGAATAATAAGAATAATTGTGTATTCTATTTCAGTAAAAGGTCACTAGCAATAAATGCAGAACCATTTTTTGGTAATTGCCTTCTATTTCTAGAATTTGTAGCAGAGCATTCTCTTTGTTCTCATGTCTGAATTATAATCTCTATTCCCTACTATATTTTTTGGTAATCAAACAGAATCACATTTTAATTTCACCAGTTCTTTGGTTAAAACATGGATCAAATTAAGAACTATAACAAATAATATATTATTTACAAATATCTGTTAATATTAATTTCTTTTCCCTCACTTTTATTCATTCCATACTCTATCAGATAATGTGCAATAGAAGTGTGTTTATCAATAGATGAAGAGCAGTAACAGTTTATGTCTGGTCACGGTGCAATAAAGATTAGATTACAATACATTTGAACACAAAGCAAAATAAGCAGTGCACGTCAGCAGATGTACCAAAGAATATATCTACAACTAAATAATTAAAGAAACTTTTAATGAACCAAATATGTATGCATGCTGTACAGCCTCTTAGCTATGAAACTCCAATAAATGACTTTTGTACCATTCATCACTTTCTTGTTCTATGTCCCTGGGGCTAAGGCTTTGGAAGCCTTCTGTAATGGAAGAGGTTTTAGACACAGATCACAGGCTCCCTGCTGAGCCCAAACAAAGGCTCCGCTCTGCCCAGACAATTAGCCCAGCTTTGGGTACCCAGTAATGGTATAAAAAGCACGTGTCTCCGGATCAGCTCAGTGGCAGCATACAGATAATTAAATAACATGGAGCCTAATTACCCACCCCCAGTGTCACACTGACCCTTCTAATGTATCTTGTTTCTCCAACACACTGTGAATAGTCAACAAAGCAATCAAGAAACACAGGAGTAAAAATTAATTCCATGTATTAACAAAAACAATATTATAAACACTTTATACCTTGGAATTAAAAAACAAATACTGATACAATTCATATAAACTTCTGTACGTTGCCAAAAATGGTAAAACTATAACAGAAAAAAATATCTTGGCTGAAAGATCAAAGAAAAAAATGATAAAGGATTACAGTTATTATGTCATTTACACTAAGAAAATAGATGGAAAATTATTAGAATTGGTGACAAGGTAGCTGATAAGTTAGTGCACAAACTAAAGACTAGGTCAGCGATGGCAAATTTATGGCACTAATGTCCAAGGTGGCAATAATAACCCTACAGGCTGTGTTTATAGTGCTTAAAGGGACATTATACACTCATTTTTTCTTTGCATAAATGTTTTGTAGATGATCTATTTATATAGCCCATAAAGTTTTTTTTTTAAATAAATGTATAGTTTTGCCTATTTTTAAATAACATTGCTCTGATTTTCAGACTCCTAACCAAGCCCCAAAGTTTTATGAGAATACTGTCGACTACCTTCTCCAGCTTGCTCCTGTTTGTGTAAAGGGTCTTTTCATATACAAAAGAAGGGGGAGGGGGGAGTGTCTTATTTCCCACTTGCAGTGGGCTTTCCAGCTACCTTTTCAACAGAGCCAAACTGACAGCTTCTAAGTAAGTTTTTAAACAGTTTTATACTGGATTTTTATATCAGTATCTGTGCATCTTATTCTTTATAGTAGTGTCTATTACATGCAGTTATATGAAAATGAGTGTATACTGTCCCTTTAAATAACCAGTAAATACAGTAGGTTTGCATACACAGCAAATGCAAGATAACAAGACAATGCAGTAGCACTTAGTCTGAACTTTAAATTAGTAGTATTTTTTTTTCTGACTAGTTTCAAAATTATGTCTATTTCCACTCTTCCTTTATCATGTGACAGCCATCAGCCAATCACAAATGCATATAAGTATATTTTGTGAATTCTTGCACATGCTCAGTAGGAGCTGGTGACTCAAAAAGTGTAAATATAAAAAAGGCCGGGCACATTTTGTTAATGAAAGTAAATTGGAAAGTTGCTTAAAATTGCTGCTCTATCTGAATCAGGAAAGTTTAATTTTGACTTGAGTGTCAAATGAGCAAAACAAAAATGCTCTAATGTATTAGAGCCATTTATTATTGCACTGTTGCTTTTACATACATAACTGTGTATTAAACCACTTCAAGGACACTGCTCTAGTGCAGCAATTTAGCAGTGACATCCAGTGACAAATTTGGTGAGCCAAAGACAAGAGGCATGCATGTAGCTACCAATCATCAGTTAGCTCCCAGTATTGCATTGCTTCTCATGAATCTACTTTAAAAAGAAATATAAAAAAATAGATCAATAGAAAAAAGTCAATTTGATACTACAAGTAAATTTTAAAGACTTAAAGGGACATTAAACCCAAACATTTTCTTTCATGATTCAGATAGAAAATACAATTTTAAACAATATTCCAATTTACTTGTATTATTTAATTTGCTTCATTATTTAGATATATTTTGTTAAAGAAATAGCAATGCACATGGGTGAGCCAATGACATGAGGCATCTATGTGCAGCTACCAATCAGAAGCTACTGAGCCTATCTAGATATGCTTTTCAGGAAAGAATATCAAGAGAAGGAAGCAAATTAGATAATAGAAGTAAATTAGAAAGTTGTTTAAAATTGTATTCTCCATCTGAATCACAAAATATTTTTTTGGGGTTTAATGTCCCTTTAAAATGGCATGCTATTTCTAAATAACAAATGTTAATGTTTTACTTTTATATTAAAGGGGCATGGAACCCCCCAAAAATATTTCATGATTCAGAAAGAACATGCAATTTTAAACAACTTTCCAATATACTTCTATTATTTAATTTGCTCCGTTTTCATGGTATCCTTTTTTTAAAAAGCATACCTAGGTAGAGCTGGAAGGTAGATTATGGGTGGCTGCACATATATGCCTCTTTTACCTCTTGTCATTGGTTTACCATTGTATTTAGCTAGCTCCCAGTAGTGCATTGCTGCTGCTACAATAAATGATACCGAGAGAATGAAGCAACATTGATAGTAGAAGTTGGAAAGTTTTAAAATTGTAATTGCTCTATCTGAACGATGAAAAAAAAAGTCTGTGCTTCATGTCCCTTTAAGTAAACTGTGCTTATTGGCATTTTGCAGGGGCTCCAGTACCACTCCTTTGTAGCAGTGAATATACATATTGTTTGAGAAGATTATTTAATGAAGATTACATTGCTGTATCCCATATGTGTTATTACGAAAGCCCATAAAAGCCTTGGATTTCTCAACAATTCCATACAGCATGAAAAAGTTAACATTCCTTTGTCAAATCATTTCTATTTACAATCTCACTCAAAAATCTCAGCCCATGGCTTCATTTCTATTCTCCCACGGCCTCTGATCTAACAAAGCCCAAACAAACTTTTTTCCCTAAATCTCCAAAACGAATGAAAAAAAAAATGAGTTGATTTAATCAGTCTTTCAATAGGATACTAAAATAAAAATCTGCTAAAAAGCATGGCCCTCCAAAAATAACTACATTTAAAAAATATATTTATTTCAATTATTGGGCATGAAAAGACATATTTATACATTGATCTTTTTCTGTACTTTAACAGGGCAGATTAGAAGGATCACACCACAAAAGCATAATGTTCTTAATCAGCTACAGCTCATCTCTAGGGCTTTACTCTTGAGGGATGAGAGGTTACACTGGGCTGATTTATTTTGAACTTAGCAGCAAGTAGCAGGCTTTATGTTTATATAAAACTGTATTAAAATAGAGTAATATAGTTTGTTTCACTAAAATGCTATTGGATTTAACATTGTACACAAGGATGACCGAATGGCAGTCTATGACTATGAGGCAACATGCAGCCCTCCGCATTATTTTTTGTGCCCCCAAGAAAAAGCAGAACTAATAAGATATTCCATCGTTTTTGTGGCGCCAGAAAAAAAGCAGAATTATAAACACATACACTTTAGGGGCTTCTAATGGATGGGCAAAACTCAAAGCAAGCCCTCTGGAGGGGAGGGAAGTAGATAGAAAGGACAATACAACGTTACATGAAGCGGGCCTCGTGCTGTTGGACTTTTTCAGCAAATATATAATTTGTGTGTTTAGTGTGTCCCTTAAAGGGACATTCCAGTCAAAATTTAAATGCACATAGAATAATAAAATATTTAAATAGAAGAGTATTTACAATATACATATATTGGCAAAAAGCTTTTAGTAAAAGTTATCACTGTTTTACTGTTAACATTTTCTGTGCACGTGCATGTGAGGCATAGCTAGATATTCTTAGTGCAACAGCATTTTTAATAATGCAGGTGCTCAGAGAGCCAGTGGGACTTGTATCATATCAACAAATAACAATTTGAGTGAAAACCAGATGATACAAGCACCTTAGTCTCTCTCAGCAAATGCTGGTGCACGGTGCATACTTAAATACACTTTTGAAACAGCTAAAGCTTTTATTAGAAGTATTTTGCTAATTTAGCTATATAGAAAACATGCTTCTATTCAAAAATGAAATGCACACAGTGTGCATTCCAATTTTGGCTGGAATGTCCCATTACGACTTCTGAAATATGGATCTGTCTCTCCAATGTGGTAGGAAGTTGGCATCACTGTTATACAGAATTGACCAAAATAATAATAATAATAATAATAATAATAATAATAATAATATGCACCAACAGATTCTGCAGTGTTAAAATAAAATCCCTCTGCTTTGGTGAAGCATTGTATTTTGTCCCACGCTCCCTAGAGAGGCCAAATAGCAAACCTATAATCTAGGTTTTGAAGATGCTTGAAATTGCCTAAACCAGCTGTCTGGTGTCTGCAGGGAGCGTGGGACAATTTTGACACAAAAGCAAGAAAGTGTAAAATAAAAATCTCTCTTCTTTAATGTGTTCCCAACGATCAAATTTTATCTGCTGGGAGTATTAAATAGTTCACAAATAGCTCATTTACCTGAAAAGTTCAACATTGTGGTATTGGTTATAGAAAGCTATGCAAAGAAGATGCAGCAGCACAAATCATCTGTCCAGTGGGGGTGGGAGAGAGAGCTTAGCCCATTTGAAAGGGTGGCCCTGTAACATTTTGAAATATCAGCTGCTTGCCTGAGTACATTGTCACTTTAATGTTTATTTTATTAGAGCAATTAATTTTTTAATACAGTTATCTTCTCATTCTGTTCAATCTTTACTAGAGGGTTAAAAGTCTATTTCTTGAATTCTCTGAAACTTAAAGTGATGGTAAATCTGAGCTTTTTAAAAAACGCTAGAATTTACCATCACTAAGAATAATCTGGACTTTCAGTGATGAGTTTGTAAAAAAGAAAAAGGGTGATAAACTCACCCTTTCTGTGCTGCAGCTCCTTGGTAAAGTCAGTGGCTCCGGCCGCCCAGTGGCGCAGCACTTATTTCTCAATGAGGTGACGTTTCCACCTCTAAACCAATAGCCGTGCTGACTTTAGCGAGGAGCTGCGGCACAAAAAGAGTGAGTTTAGCACCTTTTTTCACAAACTGATCACTGAAAGTCCAGCTTATCTTTAGTGATGGTAAATCCTAGCATTCTTTTAAATGCTCTGATTTACCATCAATTTAATACAAGGACAATAATGTTATGGCATTTAAAGGTGGCATATATGTGTATCCTTAATTCATCCGGAAGTGAGCTAATCTGAAAAAGGAAGAATATGGTACATCTGACTATGTGTTACCTCTAGGTCTACTGACATAGCAAAATGTGTTTACAAATGAACTGCTCGTGAAATATTGAAATGTATTTTTTTCCACAAGAATGCCCCTTAAAGGGACAGTATACACTCATTTTCATATAACTGCATGTAATAGACACTACTATAAAGAATAATATGCACAGATACTGATATAAAAATCCAGTATAAAACTGTTTAAAAACGTACTTTGAAGCTGTCAGTTTGGCTCTGTTGAAAAGGCAGCTGGAAAGCCCACTGCAAGTGGGAAATAAGACATTCCCCCCTCTCCCTTCTTTTGCATATGAAAAGACCCTTTACACAAACAGGAGCAAGCTGGAGAAGGTAGCTGACGGTATTCACATAAAACTTTGGGGCTTGGTTAGGAGTCTGAAAATCAGAGCAATGTTATTTAAAAATAAGCAAAACTATACATTTATTTTTTTTAAAAAACTTTATGGGCTTTATAAATAGATCATCTACAAAACATTTATGCAAAGAAAAAATGCGTGTATAATGTCCCTTTAAGGTCCTGAACACAAAATTGTCCTCCGAAGCTTTTGGTTTTGCATCCATAGCTACTAATTTACCTTACTCTATTTACAGCACACATTAGCTTTACTCTTTGCAATTGGATCATTTCTGTCCTTTGTATCAATCCAGTTATATGTTTTAGTTGTTTGACTTGCACAGTTTTGTGGTATTTATAGAAGACAAAAGGACCATTGAAGAAATGATCCAGCTAACGTCACATATATTATGTTAATAATAATGTATCCTAGGCTAGAAAGTACCCAAGTCTTCCCTGGTTTTATGGTTTTGCTTCTGTTAACCAGGTCTGCAAGTTGTGCAATAGATCTAAAATCTGCTCTTCATATAAAAACTTAGTTTATAAACCAGCAATGTAGCAAACCCAGCTGCTCTATCAAATAAAAAAACAAGAACAAGTACATTTTAAAGTGACTGTAAAGTTAAATGACTAAGCTGGCATTTAAAAATACAGTAAGACCTATGACTTATGAACATTCAAGTTACAAACATGTGTTCCCATGTCAAATCACAAAGTTAGTTCTGTGTCTGCCAGATGCAGTTGTGTTGCAGTGTACTTTAGAGTACAGTACGAGCCCAGGATGTCTGGAAACGAGCGTAAAAGCAGAGGTGATGCAGTGGGGACTGCTAAGAAGCACCAAGCCATAACGATGGAAACAAAAGTTAAAATAATTGAGAAATTGGACCGAGGTGCAAAGATGATAGACGTTGCTCGTTCTTATAACATAAATTTTTCAACCATTGGCACGATTCTAAAAGAATAAGGACAAGATCATGGAACATGTGAAGTCTGCTGTGACAATGATGTCAACAATAATATCCAAAAAGCGTGGAAAAGTGATAGAGGAGATGGAGAAAAAAAGCTAAAAGCCTGTAGGAAGACTTGAAGAAGAAACGCAGAGAATTTGAAGGTGCATCTGAAGAATTAGCGGGTGCATCTTTTAATGCCAGTCATTTATGGTTTCATAGGTTCAAGGCTAAAAGTAAGTGGCGAGGCAGCAAGTGCAGATACCGTAGCTGCCCAGGAATTTCCTGTAATGCTTCGAGAAATTATTGATGAAGGTGCTTATTTACCTGAGCATGTTTTTAATGTAAACGAGACAGGCCTGTACTGGAAGAGGATGCCAGACCGAAGTTACATCAGTAAGGAGGAAAAGGTGATGCCAGGCTATAACGCAGCAAAGGACAGGCTAACTCTGTTTGGTGGCAATGCTTCTGGCGATATGAAGCTGAAACCTCTCTAAGTTTATCATGCAGAGAACCCAACAGTCCTTAAAAATATCGCCAAGGGCCCTCTTCCTGACATTATTTTGCTCAACAATGCTCTGGGCCACCCCCTATTCATGGATGACTTTCATTCCAATGTCAAAGTAGTGCATCTGCCACCGAATACTATGGCACTCATCCAACCTATGGACCATTATGAATATTATTTACGTCACACTTTTCATCAAGCAGTAAAGGCGATGGACGAATAAGCAATAACCTTGCAACAATTTGGGAAGGACTATAACCTCTACAAGGCCATAAACAACATTGACTTTGCTTGGCGTGAGGTTACAGCTGTCACCATGAATGGGGTTTGGAAGAACCTTTGCCCGCAGTTTGTTCACAATTCTCTAGGATTTGAGAAAGCAGGTTAGGAGTCCAAAGAGGGCCTCAGCAACTTAGTGATCCTCAGCGAGAAGCTAGAGCTAGATCTGCAAGAGGATGACTTCATTTAACTCCTTGATGTATAACATGAGGAGCTTACTAATGAGGACCTGGTAGAATTGGAGGCCCAGAGAGCCAAGAGGGAGCAGTAGTAACTGAAGAACCAAAAAGCTTTACAACACAGGAAATGGCGAAGGGGATTTCTTTATTTGAGGCAATGTTAGTTTTTGAGGCACAGGACCCAAACATAGAATGGTACACAAAGGTTGCAGCAGCCAATCAGAATGCCATCCAGTGTTACCGTGTCATCTATGACGGGGAAAAAAAAAGACATCATTGGATCGTTTTTTCAAGAGGGTAGATAGGATTAAATCCAGCAAGGAACCAGAACCTGTGCCATCAACATCAGGTGTGAGTGAAATTGCAGCTCGCCCTCATCTCCTATTGCTGATGATTCGCAGCTCCACCATCTCCCACCTCCAGTCAGTAACTTTCCTGTTCACTCCATGCCAGCCCCTGTATGCCAGCTGTTGTACTACACAGGGTACAAGGCAAGATTCAAAATGTTTTATTTATAGTATTGTTTTGTTTTGTTTTTCATGTACAGTATATTACAAATGTTTTCTTTACAGTACAGGTATTGTTTGTTTATTATGTACAGGTTCTACTGTCTATTAAAAAAAAAATCTTTACAGTACAGGTACAATATTGTTTGTGTTGTATGTACTACTGTAAATGTTTTCAGTACAGTACTTGTTTTTTATGTACTACTTAAACATTAAAAAACAATTCTTTACAGTACAATATTGTTTGTTTGATATGTACTACTGTACATTAACAATGTTTTCTTTACAGTATTGTTTGTTTTTTATGTACTACTGTATATTAACAATGTTTTCTTTACAGTATTGTTTGTTTTTTATGTACTACTGTATATTAACAATGTTTTCTTTACAGTATTGTTTGTTTGATATGTACTACTGTATATTAACAATGTTTTCTTTACAGTATTGTTTGTTTGATATGTACTACTGTATATTAACAATGTTTTCTTTACAGTATTGTTTGTTTTTTATGTACTACTGTATATTAACAATGTTTTCTTTACAATATTGTTTGTTTGATATGTACTACTGTACATTAACAATGTTTCCTTTACAGTATTGTTTGTTTTTTATGTACTACTGTATATTAACAATGTTTTACTTCCAGTATTGTTTGTTTTTTATGTACTACTGTATATTAACAATGTTTTCTTTACAGTATTGTTTGTTTGATATGTACTACTGTATATTAACAATGTTTTCTTTACAGTATTCTTTGTTTGATATGTACTACTGTATATTAACAATGTTTTCTTTACAATATTGTTTGTTTGATATGTACTACTGTATATTAACAATGTTTCCTTTACAGTATTGTTTGTTTTTTATGTACTACTGTATATTAACAATGTTTTACTTACAGTATTGTTTGTTTTTTATGTACTACTGTATATTAACAATGTTTTCTTTACAGTATTGTTTGTTTGATATGTACTATTGTACATTAACAATGTTTCCTTTACAATATTGTTTGTTTGATATGTACTACTGTATATTAACAATGTTTTCTTTACAGTATTGTTTGTTTTTTATATACTACTGTTTATTAACAATGTTTTCTTTACAGTATTGTTTGTTTTTTATGTACTACTGTATATTAACAATGTTTTCTTTACAATATTGTTTGTTTGATATGTACTACTGTACATTAACAATGTTTCCTTTACAGTATTGTTTGTTTGATATGTACTACTGTACTGTAACATCCCTGGTGTAGGTTGTCAGTGCTGTGGCGGTTGTGAATAAGGTAGCAGTACCTGTACTTACTCTGCGTTTATTTTATTCTTTCTTTTTAATCTAGCATCAGTGTTTTTGTAGAAAGTAATGGCTTTTACAGGAACACTTAAAGGGACATGATTCAGATAGACAACGACATTTTAAGCAACTTTCTAATTTACTCCTATTGTCTTGGTATCTTTTGTTGAAAAGCAGGGATGTCAGCCCTGGAGCATTCACGTGTCTGGAGCACTAGATGTCAACAATATTTCCTGCCATATAGTGCTCCTTATGCTACCTAGATATATTTTCAACATATAATACCATGGGAACAAAGCAAATATGATAATAGAAGAAAACTGAAAAGCTCAGGAGCAGCAAAGAATCTAGGTTCTAGCTGCTGATTGGTGGCTGCACATATATACTGATTGTCATTTTCTCACCCATGTGTTTAGTTAGAAACCATTAGTGCATAGCTGCTCCTTCAACAAATGATACAAAGAGAATAAAACAAATTAAATAATAGAAGTAAATTAGAAAGTTGTTTAAAATTGTATTCTCTATCTGAATCATGAAAGAAATATTTTGAGTTTCATGTCCTTTTACCGCTTTAAATACGCCATCATCGGTATGGTCAACACTCTCCCCTACATTGGTGCATTATCCAGTGGATTCATTTAACCAGAAAGATAAAATCTAGGGACTAGTAGAAATTTCCAGGTTTTTGTGCCTAAATGTCTATATGTGTGTGAGATAAATGCTGTCTAAACACTGTGCAAAATGACCAGTAAATGTTTAAATTTGTAGTAATTGTATTAAATTTGTTGTGGTTTAAAATAAAACATATGAAAGAACAGGATTCCCAATGGCTAAACATGTGCAAAGACGGGTGGATTGGTGGGTGTGGAATGGGATCAAAAGATATATATATATATACATACTACACATATATTTATATATATTCCACAAACAATTGCACTCATTGTAGTTCACTAGTCAGGGGAGGAAATTTACTACCTAGAGGGGAAAAAAAATATTAGGCCACTCAATGTTAAACATATGAAACAGTCAAATTTTCTACTAGTCCGCTGCAATTTCTTACTTGTCCAGGACTAGTGGAAATTTCAAGCCCTGGACCAGCTTGTTCTATTACTTTTCACTGCCCCAGGAGCAGACTAGAAGGAGCATTTGACAGAAGTACTTTCCTGAAGTACTGACAAGCCCGGAAATACAAGGCAATCCTCTTTACTGGAAATAGAGCAAATGCAGCCATTTTTCCGCCTTGTACAAAATGCATCAGTGAGGTGGCAGCCATATCCTTCTTGGCACATTGGCAACGGGTCCAAGTCAACCCCTGAAGGCAAAATGTATTAAGCCCCGAAATAAAATGCATCCAAAAAGTCACGATTATTTCTGCAATAGTTCACAATGTGTGAAGTCAAAAATGTAAAAACAATTACACCTAATCTAAAAGCCCTATAAAAACACCCTCTAACCCAACAATAAGCTACCAAAAGCCCTTAAAATGGCTTTTTATAGGGCATTGCCATAAGTTAAACAGCTCTTTTACATTAAAATATTACAAAGTCCCCTCTAAAAGTAATACTCCCCAACCCAACAAACCACCCAAAATAAAAAACGGGGGTCGGCAGACTAGAGGTGTTTAGACTAGGGGTTTATGTTAGGGTGTTACGTTTAAACTTAACTTTCTTTTCCCCATAGACATCAATAGGGTTGCGTTACGGCAATTTGCCATTCCGCGATCGCAGGTGTTAGTTTTTTTCTAACACTCTCTCCCCATTGATGGGGAAAAGTGTGCACGAGCACGTAAACTCAGTCCTTGGCTTTTGTGCAGTATGGAGCTTAACGCAACATAACGCACAGCACAAGGAGGTTTTTCAGTAATGACAGCGCTATGGAAAGCGCGGTACAGCTTATTTTATTGTGCTATTCACGCACCCGGTATAGCGCAAAACTCGTAATTTAGCCGCTAATTTTCTTGCGAAAATATAGTTTTCACTTTATTTATCAATCTTAACTTTAGCCACTGGTAAATGGTTTATTGTTTTTATCCCATTATAACAGAAGAAATTAATCATGTGATTGTAAGAATGTTTGTTATTTCTTATATATTAATTTTTTTTATTTTGCCCCTTCTTTGGTGCTCTTTCATCAAGGAAGATTGCCCATTTTGTTATCTTAACTTTGTTCTTTTAGTACACTTATTTCAATTGCACTTCAAACTATTTTACTTTTTATAAATCTGTATATACCTTTTTGTTATTTAATTAATTATTATTCTTCAGGTTCTGCACCTTGTTGTGGGCAATTTCTAACCCTAGATATAGCCATTATGGCAAGAAAAATACATTTTCCATATTCCCTACAAATAACAATATCGCTCTTTATTTTTCACTACCTCCCAACCTACAAATTGGCGAGATTGAAAACAGTGAATATTGCATGTGCCACTTTTGATAAATATCTGAGAACTGCAAATGTATGCAGTTCTCAGATATTTGCCAATAGAGATTAATACAAGAATAAAGCATTTTCAGACAACGTATTCACATATATTAAATACTTGCCAATGGTCAGGAGTCAATTTGTTTGCACATATGAAAAGTTGCGACTTTATTGATGCATAACCTTTCATAAATATGGTGATATCATTTGTAAGATTTAAATTTTTTATGATAAATGTGAGAATTTTCTTATTCTCTATACATTTTGCCCTCAGAGTCATAATTGACATACTTTAAAAAGAAAAAAATGCTTAACCAGGGAACAAATAAAACATTGATGAATCAGAAAAAGCGTGCCGTTTTAACCACTTTGATATGCACGATGAGCTATGCTGTGGCACGTGGTGACGTCACAAAGGGCAGAACCAGGAAACAGTGTAGCTGCAAGGGAGCTGGGTGGGTTC
>NC_069506.1:327400840-327590840 GCF_027579735.1 Bombina bombina | reverse complement strand
TGGGCATACAGCTGGATATTAGATAATGCGCATCTGATCGCATGTCTCACTTGGGCATACAGCTGGATATTAGATAATGTGCATCTGATCGCATGTCTCACTTGGGCATACAGCTGGCATATTAGATAATGTGCATCTGATCGCATGTCTCACTTGGGCATACAGCCGGCATATTAGATAATGTGCATCTGATCGCATGTCTCACTTGGGCATACAGCTGGCATATTAGATAATGTGCATCTGATCGCATGTCTCACTTGGGCATACAGCCGGCATATTAGATAATGTGCATCTGATCGTATGTCTCACTTGGGCATACAGCTGGATATTAGATAATGCGCATCTGATCGCATGTCTCACTTGGGCATACAGCTGGCATATTACATAATGCACATCTGATCGCATGTCTCACTTGGGCATACAGCTGGCATATTAGATAATGTGCATCTGATCGTATGTCTCACTTGGGCATACAGCCGGCATATTAGATAATGTGCATCTGATCGCATGTCTCACTTGGGCATACAGCCGGCATATTAGATAATGCGCATCTGATCGCATGTCTCACTTGGGCATACAGCCGGCATATTAGATAATGCGCATCTGATCGCATGTCTCACTTGGGCATACAGCCGGCATATTAGATAATGCGCATCTGATCGCATGTCTCACTTGGGCATACAGCCGGCATATTAGATAATGTGCATCTGATCGCATGTCTCACTTGGGCATACAGCTGGCATATTAGATAATGTGCATCTGATCGCATGTCTCACTTGGGCATACAGCTGGCATATTAGATAATGCGCATCTGATCGCATGTCTCACTTGGGCATACAGCCGGCATATTAGATAATGCGCATCTGATCGCATGTCTCACTTGGGCATACAGCTGGCATATTAGATAATGCGCATCTGATCGCATGTCTCACTTGGGCATACAGCTGGCATATTAGATAATGCGCATCTGATCGCATGTCTCACTTGGGCATATCGGCTATTGGGGTTATACCTCTGATTTGCAGGTTTCACTTGGATATAGAGTGTATAATTCCATGGGCTGTAGGGACTGAGCATAAGGCAAACTACAGAGATATAATCAAATCCAATTTTAAAACTGGGAATATAGCTGACATAATGGGGAATGTGCATCTGATCTGATGTTTCACTTGAACATAGAGCTGGAATAATTAAGGGTAGGGGGCCATACTCTTACTTTAGTATTTCACTTGGTGATATAATGTGCACCCAGAGTTGGTTTAGAGCTGGGCATCTCATCTGATGTGAGCTCTCATTTGGGCATCTAACTGGCATAGTGGGGATGTGCATATGATATGAAGTCTCACTTGAGTATATATTATTTTTGGGCATGTAAACACCCCCTATACTTCACATAGAGACATTTTGTTAATTTAATTCATCAGAAAATGTATTAGCATGTTTAGAAAAGATTTAGGGGTCAATTACAATTCTTTAGAAAAACAGATCTAATGTTTTACTATAGCAAACAATGGGGATTTTTATTGTTAAATCATATATTACGTTGTTTTTTTGTGTTTTTGTTTTTTTTAAAAACATGGCAGGTATTTACATTTTTTTTTCTCTCTTTCTTATATTTTTACACTGATGTTTCATCAACCTTTATTATTTTTGCTTGCTCGGTTTACACTATACTAAACTACATCTTTTCCTGTTTAATAAAAAGTTACAAATATTATTCAAATCACACTTTTAAACTCTGAAACGTGTATACAAAGCAAGTCCCATCATCTCAATATTTATCATTATTTAAGCTTTTGTAACTATAAAATGTATCTAAAAAATGTAAACTGAATTGCATACACATTTGTAAAACATATAATGCAGTCATCATCAACAATATTTTAATTCATTTTCTGTCATGTTTTACAATTGCTTTGGCCAAGTATCTTTTTGATTTCTTAAGAATTCATCCAAATTTGTACTTCAGAAGCCAGTGGTGGCCTTGCTTCTTAACCCCTTAAGGACACAGCTTCAGTTTCCTTAATTGTTTCATGACAGAATAATTCCACAATTGGTCCTCAAGGGGTTAATTTTCCATTTGTTTTTGTTGTGATTACCAACTAAAAAGCAAAAACTCCCTCTGAAACACAGAATTATTGAGCATGTAACCAGAGTGTTTATTTAAATTGATTCAGCCGTTTCACTTATTGTTTGAATAACTTTCAAAACTGGGCTATAATACATTTTTTTGTGCACAAGTTAAAACAAAGGGTCTCAGTTTTTAATCAGTGGATGGACAAGGTTTCTGTCCAGGAACCTACCTGCATGGCATTGCAGTAAGTAGGCAGCATTTGCTGCTCACATTTACCATTGCACAAGCAATTGCTTGGGCAGCCACACTCCCTACTCTCAGGCAACCAATTGCATGAGAGGTGTGCCTTCAATCAATCATCCTGGTTAAATTAAGACAATTTAACTCTACCACCCTTAAAGTGGGGGAGAGGTTAAAGGGATATTGTACACTAGATTTTTCTTTGCATAAATGTTTTATAGATGATCAGTTTATATACTGTAGCCCATCTGGGAGTGTTTTTTTTTTAAATGTATAGTTTTGCTTATCTTTTTAGAACATTGTGCTGATTTGCAGACTCCTAACCAAGCCCCACAGTGCCAAATGTATACCTGAGTATACAGACTACTGCAGGCTCATATTTATGTTATCTGTCTTCTCATATGCAGGGGAGGGGGAGTGTCTGCTCTTTTTGTTTACCCAGCCCCTTTCAGTGGGTGTCCCAGACTACCTCATCAACAGTGCTAAACTGGGAGCTTCTAAGTAAGTTTTTAGACTGCATTTTTAGATCAGTATCTGTGCATAATAGTGTCTATTACATGCAGTTATATGAACAGTGGTGTATACTGTCCCTTTAAGTAGCAATGGACTTAACTAACTTTGCAGGCTTGCTTGAGGGAGCTTGCACTTCTAGAGCCTAAAGTGTGGTCTCTATTTCTACCAAGGCCGGATTGGCCTACCAGGATACCAGGAGATTTCCCGGTGGGCTGCAGCAGCTGGGGCTGGAAAGCAATAATTTAAAGGGGGGATTAATGGATGTAATTGGGTTGCAGGTTGCCTATAAAACAATAATCTGGCACTTTTTTTAATACCAAATAATGTAATATAATTCTAAAAATAAATAGTGGGGGAAGGATTATCCCAGTAATCTCCTTTGAGAAAAATGGGGAGGGCACATTATACTGAGTCAATGGAAAATAGGGCTGGTCCCCACATTTTCCTGGGCTGCTTTTAATTCCCAATCCGGCCCTGATTTCTACTGAGTAAATAAATATGTAAATATGTAAAACAAAAAAAAAGGTTGTTGCATCAGGGCCCATTATTTATTAGTTTTTCCAGTATGAGGAACAGTCCTGAACTGGAACATCAGTCCTGCGCTGTCTAGCCGAGCATACCTAGGTTTAGGTACCAACAGAACAAAACAAAATTGATGATAAAAGTAAATTGGAAAGTTGTTTACAATTGCATGCCCTATCTGAATCATGAAAGTTTAGTTTTGACTAGACTGTCCCTTTAATATAACAATGTCAGTTATGCAAAGCTGGGGAATGGGTTAGTAAAGGCATTATCTATATTTGTAAACAATAAACAATCAATTAGACTGTCCCTTTAATCCACTCTGACACACACACTGGTGTAATTAAATCCAGTGTAAGTTTAAAACCAATACCGACCATTCGTGGAACATTTAACATTCTTTCTTTTTCATTAAATGAATGAACATGTTCCACTGCTACAGAGGAAAAAGTTTATCTGTAGCAACTAAAATGCTTTGCTGAGGGAACCGGAGAGCCACGCTTACCCGCTCCTCTTCTTCACAGAGCCCGGTTGCACTAACAGGAGGTTTAGCGGGGCTCCCAGGACCTTCTCATTTATAAGAGGAGCGGGTTAGCGTGACTTTCTAGTGGGCTTAAGTAAGTATTTTTAACAATTTAAAGGAAACTAATGATAATTTCTGCATTAATCCTTTGTTTTCTTTAAATTTTGTGATCCATTTGTTCGAATATTTGTCTCCTTAAAATGAGACGAAATACTGTGTTTGATTAGCGACTGTGCATTCTTAACTAATCAAATGCACTTGTCTACTTTAAATGATGTAAAAGTAACAACAAAATGATGTTATTCCTTGCGCATGTGCATTTCTCTACAGAGAAGGGAACATTTTTACTTTGCACCCTTTCAGTAGTCATGGTGAAAGAGTTCTGTAGAGAGACTATTTATATCTATCAATCATTAGATATAGCTGTTACTAACACACACAGGCATATATCTAACTCACCACCAGCAGATTTCAAAGACTAATTTGAATGCTGAGTAGCACAAACCCCTGTATAAATATCAGAAGAAAACTCAAACCCAGCAAAAACTTATCTGACCTCTTGAGCATTCATTTCCTTCCAAGCGTGTTCATAGTTCAGATGCCTATTTATTACATATAAGACAGAGAGAGAGAGCTACCCAGGAAATTTTGAAAATGTCTTTCTTACTAACAGTCAGCTTGAGAATACATAACCCTGGGCTTGAGCCTTTGGTTATCCGGGGGATGAAGAGTGTTGGAAAATCCTCCATCACAATCAAGGTCACAATAATAAGTAATACAGACACTATGCTCCAAACTAAAGACCCCCAGGCCCCATTCTTTGCTTTTCCAATAGAAAATACACATTATTATCTGATTGCCTGATATGCAGCAATTGTTTGCAATGCAGCTGGACAGCTCACCTCATTCTAGTAAACAATTCCCACAGTCTATACTGATATAGAAACCAGATGCTAAGCACTTCTGTATGTTCTCTAATCCAATATTTATATTCAAATGGAAAAAACATCCTTGGTATAACCAACATGTACATTGTTACACAAAGGCACAAAAGTCAGAAGATTGTTAACTGTGTGCCAACCGGATTACAAAAACAAAAAAACCCAGCAAGAAGTGAATTTTTCTCAATGTGTTACACAATGTTTGTCGTTTGATTCTATGAATGGACGTATAAACGTCGGCAAATCATGCTGAGATTTGTTTTTCTAAATATTCGAAACATTAACATTATTTGATATTTGTTAAATTGAAATATTCATTATATAAATATATGGAATATGTTGACTGCTAATGCTGTAAAATACCTTTGTATATTGTGCCTATTCCTTTTGCCCAGAGATGCTGGATTGCTTCTATTATATTTAAAGGGACATGAAACTCAAAATTTTTCTCTTTCATGATTTAGATAGAGAATACAATTTTAACAAAATTTCCAAATTACTTCTATTGTCAAATTTGCTTTGTTCTCATGTTATTCTTTGTTGAAGAGATATCTAGATAGGTAGCGGGCACATGTCTGGTGCACTACATGACAGGAAATAGAGCTGCCATCTAGTGCTCTTGCTAATGTATAACAATGTTATAAAACTGCTGCCATCTAGTACTCTTGCTAATGTATAACATTGTTATAAAACTGCTGCCATCTAGTGCTCTTGCTAATGTATAACATTATTATAAAACTGCAGCCATCTAATGCTCTTGCTAATGTATAACATTATTATAAAACTGCTACCATCTAGTGCCCTTGCTAATGTATAACATTGTTATAAAACTGCTGCCATCTAGTGCTCTTGCTAATGTATAAAATTGTTATAAAACTGCTGCCATTTAGTGCTCTTGTTAATGTATAACATTGTTATAAAACTGCTGCCATCTAGTGCTCTTGCTAATGTATAACATTATTATAAATCTGCTACCATCTAGTGCCCTTGCTAATGTATAACATTGTTATAAAACTGCTGCCATTTAGTGCTCTTGTTAATGTATAACATTATTATAAAACTGCTGCCATCTAGTGCTCTTGCTAATGTATAACATTGTTATAAAACTGCTGTCATCTAGTGCTCTTGCTAATGTATAACATTGTTATAAAACTGCTGCCATTTAGTGCTCTTGTTAATGTATAACATTGTTATAAAACTGCTGCCATCTAGTGCTCTTGCTAATGTATAACATTATTATAAAACTGCTACCATCTAGTGCTCTTGCTAATGTATAACATTATTATAAAACTGCTGCCATCTAGTGCTCCTGCTAATGTATAACATTATTATAAAACAGCTGCCATCTAGTGCTCTTGCTAATGTATAACATTCTTACAAAACTGCTGCCAGCTAGTGCTCTTGCTAATGTATAACATTGTTATAAAACTGCTGCCATCTAGTGCTCTTGCTAATGTATAACATTGTTATAAAACTGCTGCCATCTAGTGTTCTTGCTAATGTATAACATTGTTATAAAACTGGTGCTATCTAGTGCTCTTGCTAATGTATTACATTGTTATAAAACTGCTGCCATCTAGTGTTCTTGCTAATGTATAACATTGTTATAAAACTGCTGCCATCTAGTGCCCTTGCTAATGTATAACATTATTATAAAACTGCTGCCATCTAGTGCTCCTGCTAATGTATAACATTATTATAAAACTGCTGCCATCTAGTGCTCTTGTTAATGTATAACATTGTTATAAAACTGCTGCCATTTAGTGCTCTTGTTAATGTATAACATTGTTATAAAACTGCTGCCATCTAGTGGTCTTGCTAATGTATAACATTGTTATAAAACTGCTACCATCTAGTGCATTTGCTAATGTATAACACTGTTATAAAACTGCTGCCATCTAGTGCTCTTGCTAATGTATAACATTGTTATAAAACTGCTGCCATCTAGTGCTCCTGCTAATGTATAACATTGTTATAAAACTGCTGCCATCTAGTGTTCTTGCTAATGTATAACATTATTATAAAACTGCTGCCATCTAGTGCTTTTGCTAATGTATAACATTGTTACAAAACTGCTGCCATATAGTACTGCAGACACGTGCACACTCCTGAACTTACCTTCCTGCTGTTAAACACAACATAACAAGAAAATTAAGAACATTTGATAATAGATAAACTGTCAAGTTGTTTAAAATAATTTGTTCTATCTGAATCATGAAATATAAATTTGGGGTTTTATGTTAACTGTGATGAAAATGACTGTCCCTGCAACATTCTTACAGTAATTGTTAGCGCTGCGGAATCTGTTGGCGCTCTACAAATAACCGATAATAATAATTGTTTAGATCAGAGCACAAGCTCATGTATATCTGTTGTTAACAAACCACAACAAGAGATACATTGTTTCCACCAGGTGTATCCCTAACTAAAGTGTTAAATGATTTTAAAACAGTTTTGTGTATAGATAGTTTACAGTGTTGTGCTTAGTTGCTGAAATATTTTATATATAAACAAATAAATAATTTGCTATTCCCTAGATGACATAATATATGGTGCGTGTACTCAATGAGGCCCATTTATCAAGCTTCAGACTCGCCAGACACATCAGTTATGAAGCAGCGGTCTAAAGACCAATGCTCCATAACCCTGTCCGCCTGCTCTGATGAGGCGGAGAGGAATCGCCGGAAATCAACCTGATCGAGTACAGTCGAGTTGATTGACACCTCCCTGCTGGCAGCCCATTGACTCAGTCTGCAGGGGGTGGCGTTGCACCAGCAGCTCTTGTGAGCTGCTGGTGCAATGCCGAGTACGGAGAGCGTATTGCTCTCCGCATTTAGCGATGTCTGTCGGACCTGATCCGCACTGTCGGATCAGGTCCGGCAGACATTTGATAAATAGGCCTCAATGACATCACTGAACACATGACACCACAACTGACATCACAGATACACTAACCTATCAGCTGAAGCTGCAATGACAAACATTCAGCACTACATCAACACCACCAACTACAAAGACTAGAAAAATTAGATAAGGTTAAACAGACTAATTGTTATATTTGCTTTTGGTCAGGCATTAATTAAACAATTATTATGCAGAGGTGTTAATATAACTATGTATGGCAATGGTCACAATGATGGAACCACACACCAATTCAGGCAGAATGTGATACTTTTATTAACTTTCCAGAGCAACGTTTTGGGCACCTGCCCCTTTATCAAAATGTTGCTATGTGACTGTTGATGTGTTGGCCTTTGGGGAAAACCCTTGGAGCAAGCACTCAGTGTTTATTATTAACATATTGGATGCGGTAAAACACTAATCTGTCAAAACACTGGTCTTAACTACTTTGGACTTTATATGAAAAAGGGGACAGTAGTTTCTTTCTGAATATCTCTAAGACTATTCTTATGTAATGTGTATTCCTGTATATTTTGTTAAATGCATACCTCCCTGGGTACAGATTTCTTACTGGCTGATAAGGACATATGACACAGTTGTATTGGTCCTACATATAGCTATAATGTGCCATGAGATAGATATATATATATATATATATATATATACACATACACTCACTAAACTTCATGTAAAACAAGTGTTTATTGCAGTGATGTTTCAGAGCACAACTGCCCCTTCATCAGACCTGGTGTGATGAAGGGGCAGTTGTGCTCTGTAACGTCACTGCAATAAACACTTGTTTTACATGAAGTCCAGTGAGTCCGGATTAATGTTTGTTCTAGATCACATTTGGATTCCTGACACCCTGGCGGGTGTAGGTGTGAGTGCAAATTTCTTACTCACTTTCTGAGATTACATATATATACACATACATACACACACACACACACACACACAAGTATGTATATGTACATACATACACACAGGTACATACATGCATATATACATACATTCATACACACACACACATATATACATACATACATACATACACACACTCACACGCGTACATACAAGTATATATATATATATATATATATATATATATATATATATATATATATATATATATATATATATATATATATATATATATACACACACATACACACAGGTTCATACATGCATATATATATATATACATCCATACACACACATATATACATACATTCATACACACACACACACATATTACACACACACAGGTACATACATTCATTCACATATATACACATACATACATAAACACACACACACAAGTACATACAAGCATATATATATATATATATATATATATATATATATATATATATATATATATATACATACACACACAGGTTCATACATGCATATATACATACATTCATACACACATATTACACACACACACAGATATATACATACATTCATACACACACACATATTACACACAGATATATACATACATTCATACACACACACATATTACACACACATATATACATACATTCATACACACACACATATTACACACACATATATACATACATTCATACACACACACATATTACACACACATATATACATACATTCATACACACACACATATTACACACACATATATATACATACATTCATACACACACACATATTACACACACATATATATACATACATTCACACACACACACATATTACACACACATATATACATACATTCATACACACACACATATTACACACACATATATACATACATTCATACACACACACACACATATTACACACACATATATACATACATTCATACACACACATATTACACACACATATATACATACATTCATACACACACACATATTACACACACATATATACATACATTCATACACACACACATATTACACACACATATATACATACATTCATACACACACACATATTACACACACATATATACATACATTCATTCACATATATACATACATATAAAAAATATGAATTAATCTTTATCTACTAAAATATTACACAACTAGCACATCAGATAATAACCCAGAAGAAAAGGAGTAGGGAAATGAAACTGTTCTTTATGCAGACAGTAGTGATAATAAACTAGAAATATATAAGATCTTGACAAGGGCTTATTGGGGTTAAAAGGGTTAACCTCCCGTGGGTCAGCCACACATTTCCCACCATTTACATAACCCCTTTTCCCAGCTCTTTCCCCCCAGCTCCGTTCCTAAGAAGAATCTGCCCTAGTGACTGTAGGCCGGAAACTAAAAATATCTCTTGGTCCATAAACAAGTCTTAATGAGAGCAGAGACAGCCAAGCTGGGAAGAGGGAGAGCTGCCGGATTTTTTGGCACAACCATTCAAGCCCTGATAAGATCACTCTCACAGTTGAGAGGGGTAAGGGGGTCTCGTTCCTGAAATGTGTCCAAAATGTAACTAGATATGTGCTGGATGCAAATGGAATAAGAACTAAACATGCATGAAATACTAAATATTGCAGAATCAGTACCCAAATATAGAATTTGTTGGCAGATAAAACCACATCTAACAAACTAACTTTCCAATCTATTTTAAAACTTCACATTTTCACATGCTCATTTGTACTCTTATCTTTTGTTCTACCAAACCTGCTGAAGGTAATTTCTTATATCCACTACTTTACCAAAGTCTGCCTCTTGGCATATTACTACTCTTAATCCATCACCATTCTACCTTTACATCAATAATATAATGTTTATAAAGAGTTCCAGAAATAAAGAGGCACACAACACATTTGTTGTCCAGAAATATGCAACTGTGGCACACAAGGCAATGGGTCTGATCATGGCCCCACCTATCCTTTTTTCTTAATCAATAAAATGTTCTGTAATATTTTTGGGGAGAACATCTGGTAAGTATCATCAGGCAGTTTAAAAACATTACTAGCGAATAAAAAAATTGTGCCAAATTGCAGCCAATTAAAATGGCAATGCACCTTTCTTTGGTTAATTAGTTGTGCTGAAGCTCTGACTACACTTGCACTCTGGTCCTCAATTGCAGCCCTCTGCTTAATACTAAAAGCAATCATGTGCAGTGTTCATTAGATATGTGCATGGCGAAAAAATTTGGTTCGGTTCGGATCGATTCAGAATTTTTCGAATTTCGGTTCGGATCGATTCGAATTCGGAAAATTTTGAATCGATTCGTTTCGGATTCGTTTCGGATTCGAAGAAATTCGGCTGGATTCGGTTCGATTCGGTTCGGTTCGGAAATTCAGAATTTTGGTGTTAGGTGGGATTAGACTAGTATTATGTACTGTATATTAGGTGTAACCCATAGCAGAGTGATATAACTTAATATACTGTACAATACTAGTGTAATCCATGGCCATCCGAATTTACAGAATAAATCCGAACTAATTCGGATTTATTCGGTAAATTCGGCAGTATTTTAATTCGGAAATTCGGTTTGATTCGAATCTCCGAATTTGCCGAATTTCCGAATCGATCCGAAACGAATTGCACATATCTAGTGTTCATCTGATCACACGACATGCTGGGAATTATAGTTCTCAAGTGTAGCCCTTTAGAAGTGCATGCAGTCACATAACACAATCATGGCTGAATAAGACAGGGCTGCAAGGGGTTGGCACTTATAAAGAAAGACACCAGTTCTAAATATTGTTATATCTATTTTTTATTTCAATTTATATTGTAGAATGATACAATCATTTATAAACCAATTTCACATTAGATACATAACAATTAAAGAAAAAATAAATATATTCAAACAAATCTTAGTAAACATTTACATTTCTTATTTGATTTATCCAGGTCCAAATTTTAAGTCTCAGTGATTAACTGAATGTTTCAAGCATTAAGTCTTATAACATAATCATTTTAAAAATGTTTGCGCAAGTTGTGTACAAGGATGGCAGAAAGACAAAACATATAAAAACTTATTTTTTTTTATAAAAAAGATGTTGCTCATTTGATAACATACAAGTTCACATGCCCTTAAATCAGAAGTGCTCATAAAAATGATCTCCACATTTAAAAAAAAAATATATAAAAAAATATATATATATTTAAAAAACTGTTTTCACTGTAACAAGCGATTCTGGGAGTATGAAAATTACTCACCATTTTCCTTCCAATGTCATTTTTAAAAACCGATGTAAAATGTATCTTTAAAAATGTGTAAAATTAGTTGGCATATTTTTTATTCAGATATTACTACAGATATTTTTTCTCCTACTATTGTTCTCCAAATGTCACCTAAAACTCCAGAAGTTTAAATGCTAATAACAAAAAAAAATATTCTTAAAATACTATGCTGCCTATATGGCAGTGAAGAGGTTAATCTTCCTTTTTGGCAGAGTCATATGCTGGAAGAGTTTGCACAGCTGCTGTGAGCGCTGTACCTGCTCTGTGTGTCAGAATTTGCAGAGCACTACATGTATACACGTTTCTGGGAGTACCAGATCACTTAGCATCTTGTTACTGAGAAGAAATCTGCTTAATATTACAGGGCTCGACTCCAAGCTCAGTTTCCATTCATAGAAATCCATTCAGACAAAAAAGCGTGTGAAAATCTGATGTACTGTGTCTCTCTTGTAGGAATAGCAGGCGTAGGGATGCAGCCAGCTCTGGTTTAAAATGTTAGTGCTGTGAATCTGGTCTCCTGACATTATGCTATTAAAAGGGACAGGGCATGGGCAACTTAATTCTAATGCAATTGAGGATACTTGCTTAGATTTGATACTTTTCTATACAATAATTATATGTCTCATATGTGTGTATACTATCTATCATCTATCTATCTATCATCTAATCAAGTACATTGAAACATCGTAACATATTACATAGTTGCCCCAACATTTCGCCTCCCACTGGAGCCTTTTTCAAGGTGTCAAAACTATGTTAAATATGGATTACTGAGTCTTTTTGTGAATAATGAAAACATTGACTTGGTATATAAACACATAAACCCACATACATACCTGCTTTTTCATCAAAAGATACCAATAGAACGAAGAAAAATTGATAATCAAAGTAAATTAGAAAGTTGTTTAAAATTGCATGCTCTATATGAATTGTGAAAGAAACCTTTGTTTCATATTCTTTTAATTTATTCTAATACTTTATAAAATAATGTAATTATATAGCTGTTTATGTCACCTTTGTTAACCCATGACAATACACTGCAAAATAAACTGATCTATTTAAATACAATAGTATAGGAATGTTAAGCAGACATTGCATGAATTATACAACATCTGAGTATTTTAAATAACCTGAGGCCTATTTTTATTAGCGTACATATATTTTTGGATTGTGGTTTCTCTAGTGGTTTCTGGATCAAGTTCTCAAGCTGCTGAGCGATACGATGACCTCTGAGTTGTTATCTTTTATTCCTCAACTAGAACAGTTGATATATACCAATGTAACCAAGTTTATGTTGCCTTTCTTCAGAAAGATATAAATTAGCAAACAATACTTGCATTTCTAAAAATGGATATAGACTATGTTGTTATGCCCTGGCACTAAGGTAGTTGCAAACTAGGTCTCACAAGAGTTTTGAAAAGGGGATACTCGCACATGAGAATGCAGTAGAATAATAACAGTGTTTAATTTTTAACTTATTGCAATAACAACAATTAGTATTCAGCTTATAAAGCAAGGCAGTGATTAAACTCTAAACACATTTCTTATCTTCAGGTTTTGAATTAGGCATTAATATCAGCGTACAAGGGTAGAGAGGCAGAGGAGCACAATTACAGTCAGTGTCATCATTCAGTGGGATACGCGCAGCAGATTTTACAGGTGCTATGTCTGAGCCTTCTCTCTAAGATGCTGCCCAAAACTCTCATGCCCCCCTCTCAGCAATTCTAATAATTTAACTACAATTTAGCAGACATATCTAAAGTTATGTCAATCATTTAGCAAGGGTTTAGCAAAAAATAAGAGTATTCTCATAACAATCAAATATTTTCACACAAGTCCAGTAGCCCCATCCCCAATGTGACATCCAATTCTTTCTAGATCATAACACTGCTTGAGAACAGAGCAGCAGACTGAAATACCAGTGTAACATTTCTTAAAGGTATTTATTTTAAAGGCATGTGTTTTTATGTGATATGTGCTATGCTATGCTATACTATACTATAAATGATTGTATACTGTATATATAGGTTAACTGGAAAGCACATTTTTAATATAAACTGTTAATACACTGTTTGATAAATTATGTGTGCATGGAATCATGAGGCATTTTCAATCCCTTACACTATGTATTACTCATAGAAGGTTTCTGTGCATTAACTAGATACTGGCAAATACTTTGGCATATGTATATATGTATCAAAAGTAAAATAAATGTTTAGTGTCAGTGACATTACAAAGTATGTACAATAGGCTGAATTCTAAGCCTGGGGCAATAAAGTCCATAATGACTGTCAAGTCACCCCGAAAGGGCTGGCAACATCAATAAAGGCAGGGCAGACCCCTTTATTTAGAAATACTAAAGCTGTCTTTTTCAAGATGGTAGTCACCAGAGATAAGAGACAATAAGCACAAATGTGTATTGTCATATCTATCTGGTAGCGCTCATTCTGGAAAGGCCACTACCATAATTTAAAAGGAATTAAATCATTGCTTGATGTGTGTGTTACCGATATCCAAGAAAGTAAAATCACTAATGTGTGTTTGTAATTAATACAAAGCAGTGAAATCACCATTTTATGTGTGTTACTGGCAGCTAATGGGGGAGTTATTCGGTGTTTGTGTTGCTGGCACAAAACGTATTTAAAATCATTGCTTTGTGTGTTTATGTCACCTTGCAGCCCATTTAAAAGAGGAAGAAAAGAGACTGCAGGTATTTAACTAGCGTTTCAGGCCTGCCCGCACACTCCTGCAACATTCAGGCCCCAAACCTGTGTCCGCAGCTTTATAAATGGGGCCCATAGAGTTCAAGACAGATTTACACTCCAGAGCCTATGTCTGTATGCACTCATGGAAAGGAGATACGTTTCAGCAAAGGATACAAAGATAAAGGTCTAAATTTGACAACAGAAGATAATTGGACATTTTATTTAAATTAGATGCCATGTCGTAATCATGCACGCTTCGTTTTTACTTCCATGTCCATTTAAATGAAAGATTTCTGAACTTTAGATTATTTTATTATAACTTAAATGTAATGTGGGGACCTACGTTTAAACAACATGCAATACATTAACCCTACAAGACTTGTTACAAGAATAACTGTTGCATGTCAAGCTGTGTTGGGCTTACATTGCCCAGTATGCAAGAGGTTAATGCTCCTTGGAGCATCAGTGATGCAAGAGATCTGGTTTATTTCAGCTAGGGAAGTGTGTGCAGAGCTGATTAGAGGAATAGCTTCCTCTTTTCCCATAACCTCCAGACCCCCAATGGTCTGATGTTTAAAGTCTTCTGCCATTTTTTTTTTAACTTTTATTTTATGCATGTTTATTTTTGGGTAGGGGGAGGCGAGGAGAACAGGATTGCCTAACATCTCTACAGCCACTCATTCATTCACCCTCTCTTACAACTCATCTGCTTTTGCCAAATTTAATTTAACTATTGACCCCTTAACTGCCAGAGAGGGTGGCAACTCTATTGAGCATTCTAAGGGTTAATTTTCATCTATGGAAATCATGTTTGGCCCCACAATATCAAACACTCTCCCATGACTTGTATTAAACCTTTCCCCATGTATTTATATGCCCCCTTCTCTATTAGTAACATACTACAAGTATTTATTGTCATTATTTGTCTACATCATTTCCAAACAATTCCTCTGGGAATTGTTGTCTCTCTTTTCGCCATTCCTTTTTTTTCTTTTCTTAGCCAGCCTCCCACTTAAATGTTCTTTATTGGCCTTCTGGTCATTGTACTGGTACTTTCCACTCCTTAACATAATTGCTTTTGATTCAATTAAAGGGCACTGTACTATTTTTATACTTTTGTTCTATCTTAGAGAAATATATTTATACTTTTTGTTCCAAGGCTTTGGTCGTCCTCATCAGCCAATAAATCTTTAGAAGTTGTCCTGATCAGCCAACAACATATGGTTATCTAGTTATCAGCTGTGCAGAAAAATGTAATATATCTGCAAGATATTTTAATTAAAGGGGAAGAAAAAAATAATAAAGATTCGAGATTCAGATAGAGCTTACAATACTTTAAAAAACAAAACTTTTTCAGTTACTTTTATTATCAAATTTCCCCCTTTCTTTTGGTCTCCTTTGTTGAAACATAGCTCTTTTCCTTGAGAGCGCGTATCTGGAGCATTAGAGGTGTAAAACTGTTAAATATATTGTTGCAAAGACTGACGCAATATAGGGCTCAAAAACTGAGAATTTGTGTATAGTGATAACTTTTTTTAATGTCCTGGAAAATATACTTATAATTAATTATTCTCTAAGGATGCTGACGTTCCTACACAAGAGCTTGCACTCTATGTCCTGTACTTCTTCTCACAATGTTCTGTATCTCTTGTTCTTTAACGGTCTACATCTCTATTAATCTGCAATCACGTTGCACTCTAACCTTAATACTTTCACCCTATAAGTGCTACTTTTCCCTTGTCACTCACTGCATCTCCTTTTTCCCACCATTGGTTATTATATCCTAAATATTTTCTCCATTTCCACCCCTTACCACATCCCCCCAACTCGTCTTTTTACAGCTGCACTTTCCCAGCTGATGCATTTTATGAAGCAGCGAGGGCCTACGTCACTTCTATACACAGCAAACATCTGGACTTAAAAACCAGGAGAGATCCCTGCTGAAATTAAAGAACTGCTTATAGAGCCGAACCAATAGATGGGAAAAAACAGCTCATGTTAACAAAGGCAGGGGGAGGGGGAAGCTGGGTCCTAAACACAGTGAAAAGCTAGAAATGAAATGGTGGTTTTAATAAACACAATTTGTTTCTAACATTTTGTCTTCCATAAAAAATTGAGTAACAGAAGCTCCAGGCTAAAAAACACTTTTCTTATTTTGGCTGAACCCCTTGATCAAGAACCCCTTGATTTTAAAAAAAAATGATACATAAAAGTAAGAAATATAGAATTCTTAAATAAAAAATGATACATAAAAGTAAGAAATATAGAATTATTAAATAAAAAAATAATACATAAAAGTAAGAAATATAGAATTCTTAAATAAAAAAATGATACATAAAAGTAAGAAATATAGAATTCTTAAATAAAAAAATGATACATAAAAGTAAGAAATATAGAATTCTTAAATAAAAAAATGATACATAAAAGTAAGAAATATAGAATTATTAAATAAAAAAATGATACATAAAAGTAAGAAATATAGAATTATTAAATAAAAAAATGATACATAAAAGTAAGAAATATAGAATTATTAAATAAAAAAAATGAGCAGATATAGACAAGTATCCCCACTTGCTTACCCCCAGAAGTACTCTGTATATTGTTACCAATGCACCAGGGAACACAAATTAGATATTCAATATCTCATGGTTTTTGCTTACAAGTACTGTTTTAAATGCAGCAATCCCCTTTATGAGGAAGGATGCAGCTAGGGTAACCACTTCTGGACGGCCCTTTTGAGTTTTTAAACTCTCATCAGCAGAAGGTAGGTTTAACTTGCTGCTTGGGGAATATTCTTTGCAGAGAAAAAGTAATACTCATTTGAGTTATGATGGAGATAAAACCACGAGATTAAAATCCTCCATTACATAAAAGTAAGAGATATATTCATTTTCTAATACTGTCACTGCTTTAAAGGGCCAGTCATCCCCAAACAAATTCTAATTATTACTGCAAACTGTATCCCAATTTAGATTGATAAATACTGTGGAAGTTAAAGTACTTACTAATTCCCCCTTCGGCTGTTTAGAAATGGCCGCCTGTGTCCTCCTACTGATGTTATCCTGATCTTTCTCTCAACGTCCACTAAATCAAACAAGTCGAGCCGGCACGTTCCCGGCACATTGCGCATGCGCCATTTATGCTGTAGGGGGCTTTATTAGTTAGGAATAAAAAACAACCGCTCAGTATCATAGCGGTTCTTGTATGCGGCGGTCCGAGCGATTAAGAGAATGCACACACTGGGCAGCCGCATAAAAGAACCGCTATGCTACTGAGCGGTTGTGTTTGATTACTAACTGATAAAGCCCCCTTCAGCATAAACGGTGCAATCTCCGGGAACGCGCTGCATCGACTTGTTTGATTTAGTGGACGTTGAGAGAAAGATCAGGATAACATCAGTAGGAGGACTCAAGCAGCCATTTCTAAACAGCCGAAGGGGGAATTAGTAAGTCCTTTACTTCCACAGTATTTATCAATCTAAATTGGGATAAAGTTTGCAGTAATAATCGTTGCACACATTATATTATTGTTAGAACATTTTTTTGGGTTGACTGGTCCTTTAATGATTTAAAAATCATTTTGTACCAATTTACTTGTCTATCTAATTTCCATATTGTTAAATGGTGATTTTTCTGTTAAAAACTATTAGATACGCTTTCCTAAACTATTGTGGTCAAACCCTGGGGGTGATTCTGTGTTTTTTGCAGAAAAAAAAAAAATTGCTTGGGGAGCTTAGAAACCCCCTCCCCTGGTTTGCAGCAATGTATAACTATGACATTTGTGCTTGCAACATTTGTAATATAGTGTTTGAAACATGCATGCTCTTGAACAAAGGATACCAAGAAAAGAACGTAAATTTGATATCAAAGGTAAATTGCAATGTTGTTTAAAATGACCTGCCTAAGTGTGACTTTCTTACCCTTTTAATCACCTGCCAAAGCTGGTTATGACCTTTCCAGAGACCCAACTGTCCTCTGATTAAAATTCTTGGATTTGAATCTCCTATGATAGCAACTATTACTCAACCTACTTTCAAACCACCAACCTACTTTCTTTCTTAATTCAGATAGACAATACAATCTTAAACTACTTTTCAATTTAATTCTGTTTTCTAATCTGCTTTATTCTCTTTGTATCCTTTGTTGAAGAAACAGCAATGCGCATGGGTGAGCCAACAACGAGGCATATATGTGCAGCCACCAATCAGCAGCTCCTGAGCCTTCCTAGGTATCCTTTTCAACAAAAGATACTAAGAGAGAAAAAAATAAATAAATGATAGAAGTAAAATATAAAGTTTTTTTAAAAGTGTTTGCTCCATCTGAATCATGAAAAATACATTTGGGGTTCATATCCCTATACAACTAATACATTTGGGGTTCATATCCCTATACAACTAATACATTTGGGGTTCATATCCCTATACAACTAATACATTTGGGGTTCATATCCCTATACAACTAATACATTTGGGGTTCATATCCCTATACAACTAATACATTTGGGGTTCATATCCCTATAAAACTAATACATTTGGAGGTAACAAAAGATGACTAAGTAGCAAAATGTCAAACACGCATGTTGATCTTACTCATTTTTATAAAACCATCAAAACATTTCTTATTCAATCACTTATTAATATTCTACAGGTCAAGCAAAATTAAATGTTGCGGGTAAATGTAATTGATTGTTGTGTGTTTCATTTAATGTCATTTATTTCTTAAAACAAAAATAAATAAATGAAAGTATTTTTCCAATCTTACTTGGTGTAAATACAATGAAATATAGAATATCTAATAACATCTAAGAAACACATGAACAATAAAGATTCACCAAGAAATCTAAATAGCTGCAAAAATAGTCTGTTACACTGTAAATGAGAACAAAAAGTCCCATCAAGTCTGTCCATATTTATTAAAGGGACAGTCTTCTCCAGAATGTTTATTGTTTTAAAAGATAGATAATCCCTTTATTACCCATTCCCCAGTTTTGCATAACCAACACTGTTATATTATTACACGTTTTACCTCTGCGATTACCTTGTATTTAAGCCTTTGCAGACTGCCCCCTTATCTCAGTTCTTTTGGCAGACTTGCAATTTAGCCATTCAGCTAAATAATAAATAACTCCACGGGAGTGAGCATAATGTTATCTATATGGCACACACGAACTAGCACTATCTAGTTGTGAAAAACTGTCAAAATGCACTGAGATAAGAGGCGAGCTTCAAGGGCTTCGAAATTTTAAAAGTTGTGGATTTTCAAGAACATTTAGGAAGTACCCCTAGTCTTCTTTGTTGAGTGTGTATGTTTCCTTGGACATTTACAAACACTTGCGTGAAATATTCCCTTTTTTAAAGTTGTGCATGGTGCTACTGGGGCTTAAATTCTTTCAGGTGTCTGGGACTTGCCAGGCCTGCACTATGGCCATGATGTGTTCTGTTGTGTTTATTAATTAGGATGCAGTCTTTGTATTCTTTGCAATTGTTTTAAATCTCTTAAAAAAAAGAGTGTCCCCTTCAATGAGAAAAAAATGACATATATGTGACAAAACAATTTAGTTATTTTGTTCATGCAGTTAAAACAGTTACTCTAAATGCAGAAAAGCCTTGACATTTACATTTTTTCACCGTTTAATAGCAGTCTAGCAACATACCTGTCAGTTGATTGATTCCTGTGTCAGACAATAAGTATGTAACCTTCATTTTTTTTCTCAACAATTGTGACTGAATTAAAATAAAATAGAAAAAGATATTTTGCTGCTGCTGGCTTGTACCAGTAGCACTAGGTACTACTCTAAACTTTATTTAAGTTTAAGCTGCCCCGCTGCACCTCTGAATATTTTCCCCATAGGCAATAGCAGCCAATGTATTTAACTTAACAAGCAAAATTCCAAACAATCCTGTGGCTGGATATCAGCTAAAACAATATTTTTTTTTTTCACGATAAACGATTCATCTGAAATAAACTGTTACTTTGTGCACATGTCTTGTATGCATAGCATTTGCCATATAAGTACAAGTATATAAATCTCATTTTCAGTAGTTCCAATTAAGTTGAATACTTGGGTTACCCTGATAAGATCATGACTTTTATCTGTATTTAAGCATTTTTACAGATATTCTGATTCAGTTAAAAAGAGAAGGAAAATTAAGTCAATACAAAAAACATTTAATTGCCAAGAAGCACTGCAACAGTCTTATATGCAATTCACAGCCCTCCACAATCATGTGTTCAGGGGGCTATCAGAAGATACTTAGATACAGGGTAATCACTGAGGTAAAACGTATATTAATATAACTGAGATAAGGAGCAGTCTGCAGAGGCTTAGATACAAGGTAATCACAGAGGTAAAAAGTGTATTAATATAACTGAGATAAGAAGCAGTCTGCAGAGGGTTAGATACAGGGTAATCACAGAGGTAAAAAGTATATTAATATAACTGAGATAAGGAGCAGACTGCAGAGGCTTAGATACAGGGTAATCACAGAGGTAAAAAGTATATTAATATAACTGAGATAATGGACAATCAGCAGAGGCTTAGATACAAGGTAATCACAGAGGTAAAAAGTATATTAATATAACTGAGATAAGGGCCAGTCTGCAGAGGCTTAGATACAAGGTAATCACAGAGGTAAAAAGTATATTAATATAACTGAGATAAGGAGCAGTCTGCAGAGGCTTAGATACAGGGTAATCACTGAGGTAAAAAGTATATTAATATAACTGAGATAAGGAGCAGTCTGCAGAGGCTTAGATACAGGGTAATCACTGAGGTAAAAAGTATATTAATATAACTGAGATAATGGGCAATCTGCAGAGGCTTAGATACAAGGTAATCACAGAGGTAAAAAGTATATTAATATAACTGAGATAAGGAGCAGTCTGCAGAGGCTTAGATACAGGGTAATCACAGAGGTAAAAAGTATATTAATATAACTGAGATAAGGAGCAGTCTGCAGAAGCTTAGATACAAGGTAATCACAGAGGTAAAAAGTATATTAATATAACTGAGATAAGGGCCAGTCTGCAGAGGCTTAGATACAAGGTAATCACAGAGGTAAAAAGTATATTAATATAACTGAGATAAGGAGCAGTCTGCAGAGGCTTAGATACAGGGTAATCACTGAGGTAAAAAGTATATTAATATAACTGTTGGTTATGCAGAACTGGTGAATGGGTAATAAAGGGATCATCTATCTTTTAAACAATAACAATTCTATTGAAGACTTTTTACTGTACAAACCCATAAACCTTTCTATGTTGGATACTTTGCTAAATTCTGCCATTGTTGTTTATGTGGTATATCCCAACCCCTCTCTCTTCACAAAGTTATACAAAATGATAATATAACTACAGAGGCTTAATTTGTTTCTTGAGCACAGAATAATTTCATGAAAGGTCATTAAAAACTACAAATATATAAAAATATTGTTTTGTATGAAGAAAAAAAAATGGTGACTATTATAAAACATTTTGTAGATTTATAATAAAAAATGATTCACAATGCTCAAGTCATGAAATGAATACAAAGACTGCATATATAAGTCCAGCGATGACCCAGTTTAAATAGCCCACGGGGCTTCCCTCCTGCTGCTGTCTGCCTACAGCCAAACTGATTCATAACCAAACTCCAAGACACAGAAGGATCTCATTCATATGTCTGTTAGCGAGCTGTAGCCTGATTGGTTAAGCAGCAACAAGCAGAACACAGAAGGCAGGGGGGGGGGGGGGGTGGAGGAGAATTGGAGAAGACTGGATGGTAAATTTAAAAAAGAAGAATGAAGACTCTCAGAGATGAAAATGTGTTTCTAGTGAAGTCATGTGCAGCTGGAGGAGAATCTTCAAGGGGTAGTCTAGTCTCTCATAGTAACCCTTCAAGTCCTACTCACTGAAAGAATACATTGCCCATTGTGTAGTGTTAAACGTCTTTATAGCTTGAAACTCTGACAACTAGAATTACATATAGATTCCACAAGATCACGAGAAAGGATATATGCTAGTCCATGAAACATTATTATAAAACTTTATAGAAAATATATTCACCAGTTACACCACTGTATTTTGTTTTTATTGCTTTTTTTTTATAGGAGTATTTTGGCCATGATCAACAAGTGGCAGATTTATGATGAAAGCATAAGATTTTGAGGGGTCCTGTTGCTCCACAACTAGTGTGATTACGCGTCTTGTGCCTGTCTAACAAAACGATAAGGAACAAGAAGGGTAACATAAAGCAATCTTCAATTTATATTTATCACATCTAGTAGGTAGATAGATAATGATAGATAGATAGATAATGACAGATAAGTAATGATAGATAGATTATGATAGATAAGTAAAAGAGAAAGAAAAGAGAAAAAAAGAACAAAAAACAAGTATATGATACAGTTGGCTACAATCAGATCTTTACTGAATTAGGGAGATCACAGACCCATTTAACTCAGAAAATTAATTGACACAGTTTCTATTCATGATCTCACAGATTTGCAGTCTCACTGGAATCATAAGATTGTTAAACTGTGCATAATCATTTAGGACTTCCAAGGGTCATATGTCCTCAGGGAACATCAGTGTAAATGACTGACTTTTCTAAAGTTGTGACTATGGTATTTAATGAAACAATCAGGCGCACACACCGGGTGACCGATGACTAATACTTAGCTATGAATTAAGACCTTAGAACAGTTTCTAGCATTTTGAACATTGCATGAAAATTGCCAGATTAGCTTGAAATGCGATATTGCTAATTAACGTCTTCTTTAGACATCTCTTTAGTTTAAAAACATGGTAAAACTGGAGGAATATTTCACAAACTTAAATGAAAACTGAAAGGCCTACATTTAAAAAAAAACTGTTAATGAGACTAATATATGGGGGGGCTCATAAATGAAGGAAATTTGTACCCATGTCTCATAACAGTCACAAGTTGTCAGTTAAAGGGATACGATACCCAAAAATGTATTTTGTCATTCAGAGAGAGCATATATTTCCAATGTATTTCTATTATCACATTTGATTCTCTTCCGTGCTGAGATACCTAGGTAGATGTCTGTGGCACTACAGGGCAGGGCATAGAGCTGTCATCTAGTGCTCTTGCAAATTGAGAACACATATAGTGTTTCAGCCACGTGCACGCTACAGAGCTTTCATCCCTGCTGTTTAACAAAATATACAGAGAGACAAAAGGAAATCTGATAATTGACGTAAATTAGAAAGTTGCTTAAAATTGCTGCTCTAGCTGAATCATGACAGAGAAATGTTTTATTTCATGTCCCTTTAAGCTCGAGTATAATGAATGGAGCTGCATATTTCTTGCAACGGTTCACTTTTTGGCACATAAAACAAGTTGTGATGCAAAGGATACAAACATCAAACGTGCCTAACATTCTTACAGATAACTAATTGTAAAAACCTTGATATAAAATAGTCAACTCTAAAATATGTACAAAAGAAAACTTGAAACCAATTAAAGGGAAAAAAAGAATATGAGAGAATTCCATCAGTGTTGAAATATTTCACATGGGTAATAGAGTCTTCTGCATGCTGAGCCAGTGTGTAGGTGAAACAGATCAAGACCATGGCCCTAAAATGCCCCTGAATGCTCTGACCAGCCCCTGGAGACACATTTTTTCTTTCCAGCTATTTAAAGTGATGGTAAACGAGGCGTGATTAAATCCTGGCTGCATAAAATGTAGAGTTACTTTTACTTAATGGTAACGTCATTCCTGAAAGGGTTAAAAAAAAGCTTTACAGTTTATCCTCCGTGCCCCACCACTGATTCTGATTCATGCCATAAGGCTTGCACAAACATTGGATGAGTGGTGAATATGTCACCACGGGGGAAAAAAGGTTCGTTTAAAAGGGAAAAAAAATTCATTCATGATTCAAGTAGAGAATACAATTTTAAACAATATTCCAATTTACTTCTATTTTCTAATTTGCTTCATTCTTTAGATATGCTTTGTTTAAGAAAAAGCAATGCATATGGATGAGCCAATCACATGAGGGATCTATGTGCAGCAACCAATCAGCAGCTACTGAGCCTATCTAGATATGCTTTTCAGCAATGTATTTCAAGAGAATGAAGCAAATTAGATAATAGAAGTAAATTAGAAAGTTATTTAAAATTGCATGCTCTTTTTAAATCATGAAAGAAAAAAACATAATTTATGCTTACCTGATAAATTTATTTCTCTTGTGGTGTATCCAGTCCACGGATCATCCATTACTTGTGGGATATTCTCCTTCCCAACAGGAAGTTGCAAGAGGATCACCCACAGCAGAGCTGCTATATAGCTCCTCTCCTAACTGCCATATCCAGTCATTCGACCGAAACTAGCCGAGAAAGGAGAAACCATAGGGTGCAGTGGTGACTGTAGTTTAAAATTTAGACCTGCCTTAAAAGGACAGGGCGGGCCGTGGACTGGATACACCACAAGAGAAATAAATTTATCAGGTAAGCATAAATTATGTTTTCTCTTGTTAGGTGTATCCAGTCCACGGATCATCCATTACTTGTGGGATACCAATACCAAAGCTAAAGTACACGGATGAAGGGAGGGACAAGGCAGGTACTTAAACGGAAGGGACCACTGCCTGTAGAACCTTTCTCCCAAAAATAGCCTCCGAAGAAGCAAAAGTATCAAATTTGTAAAATTTTGAAAAGGTATGAAGCGAAGACCAAGTCGCCGCTTTGCAAATCTGTTCAACAGAAGCCTCATTTTTAAAGGCCCAGGTGGAAGCCACAGCTCTAGTAGAATGAGCTGTAATCCTTTCAGGGGGCTGCTGTCCAGCAGTCTCATAGGCTAAGCGTATTACGCTCCGAAGCCAAAAAGAAAGAGAGGTTGCCGAAGCCTTTTGACCTCTCCTCTGTCCAGAGTAAACAACAAACAGGGAAGATGTTTGACGAAAATCTTTAGTCGCATGTAAGTAAAACTTTAAAGCACGGACTACGTCCAAATTATGTAAAAGACGTTCCTTCTTTGAAGAAGGATTAGGACACAATGATGGAACAACAATCTCTTGATTGATATTCTTGTTGGAAACTACCTTAGGTAAAAACCCAGGTTTTTTACGCAGAACTACTTTATCTGTATGGAAAATCAGATAAGGAGAATCACATTGTAAAGCTGATAACTCAGAGACTCTACGAGCCGAGGAAATAGCCATCAAAAACAGAACTTTCCAAGATAAAAGTTTGATATCAATGGAATGAAAGGGTTCAAACGGAACTCCTTGAAGAACCTTAAGAACCAAGTTTAAGCTCCATGGAGAAGCAACAGGTTTAAACACAGGCTTAATTCTAACCAAAGCCTTACAAAATGCCTGGATGTCTGGAACCTCTGCCAGACGCTTGTGCAAAAGGATAGACAGAGCAGAAATCTGTCCCTTTAAAGAAATAGCTGATAATCCTTTATCCAAACCCTCTTGGAGAAAGGACAATTCTTGGATTCACACTAATGAAGATATTTGCGCCATATCTTATGGTAGATTTTCCTGGTTACAGGCTTTCGTGCCTGTATTAAGGTATCAATGACTGACTTGGAGAAGCCACGCCTTGATAAAATCAAGCGTTCAATCTCCAGGCAGTCAGTCTCAGAGAAATTAGATTTGGATGATTGAAAGGACCTTGTAGTAGAAGGTCTTGTCTCAGAGGCAGAGGCCAAGGTGGAAAGGATGACATGTCCACCAGGTCTGCATACCAGGTCCTGCGTGGCCACGCAGGCGTGATCAAGATCACCGATGCTCTCTCCTGTTTGATTTTGGCAATCAGTCGAGGGAGCAGAGGAAACGGTGGAAACACATAAGTCAGGTTGAAGAACCACGGTGCTGCTAGAGCATCTATCAGCGTCGCTTCTGGGTCCCTGGACCTGGATCCGTAACAAGGAAGCTTGGCGTTCTGGCGAGACGCTATGAGATCCAATTCTGGTGTGCCCCAACGATGAACCAATTGAGCAAACACCTCCGGATGGAGTTCCCACTCCCCCGGATGAAAAGTCTGACGACTTCGAAAATCCGCCTCCCAGTTCTCTACACCTGGGATATGGATCACTGATAGATGGCAAGAGGAGTCTCTGACCAGCGAATTATCTTGGAGACTTCTAACATCACTAGGGAGCTCCTGGTCCCGCCTTGATGGTTGATGTAAGCCACAGTCGTGATGTTGTCCGACTGAAATCTGATGAACCTCAGGGTTGCTAAATGAGGCCAAGCTAGAAGAGCATTGAATATTGCTCTTAACTCCAGAATATTTATTGGGAGGAGTTTCTCCTCCTGAGTCCACGATCCCTGAGCCTTCAGGGAATTCCAGACTCCACCCCAACCTAGAAGGCTGGCATCTGTTGTTACAATTGTCCAATCTGGCCTGCGAAAGGTCATACCTTTGGACAGATGGACCCGAGATAGCCACCAGAGAAGAGAATCTCTAGTCTCTTGATCCAGATTTAGCAGAGGGGACAAATCTGTGTAATCCCCATTCCACTGACTGAGCATGCATAATTGCAGCGGTCTGAGATGTAGGAGCGCAAATGGCACTATGTCCATCGCCGCTACCATTAAGCCGATCACTTCCATGCACTGAGCCACCGAAGGGCGCGGAATGTAGTGAAGAACTCCGTCAGGTAAATTTTCATTTCTACAGAATCTATCAGAGTTCCTAGGAAGGAAACCCTTGTGAGGGGTGATAGAGAACTCTTTCCCTCATTCACTTTCCACCCATGCGACCTCAGAAATGCCAACACTATGTCTGTATGAGATTTGGCAATTTGGAAGTTTGACGCCTGTATCAGGATGTCGTCTAGATAAGGGGCCACTGCTATGCCCCATTGTCTTAGGACCGCCAGAAGAGACCCCAGAACCTTTGTAAAAATTCTTGGGGCTGTAGCTAACCCGAAGCCACAAACTGTTAATGCCTGTCTAGAAAGGCAAACCTTAGGAACCGATGATGATCTTTGTGAATCGGTATGTGAAGGTAAGCATCCTTCAAATACACTGTGGTCATGTACTGACCCTCCTGGATCATAGGTAGGATTGTCCGAATAGTTTCTATTTTGAACGATGGAACTCTGAGGAATTTGTTTAAGATCTTTAGATCCAAAATTGGTCTGAAGGTTCCCTTTTTTTGGGAACCACAAACAGATTTGAATAAAATCCCTGTCCTTGTTCCATCTGTGGAACTGGATGGATCACTCTCATTATTAGGAGGTCTTGCACACAGCGTAAGAATGCCTCTTTCTTTATCTGGTTTATAGATAATCTTGAAAGGTGAAATCTCCCTTGTGGGGGGGAAGCTTTGAAGTCCAGAAGATATCCCTGAGATATGATCTCCAACGCCCAGGAATCCTGAACATCTCTTGCCCATGCCTGGGCGAAGAGAGAAAGTCTGCCCCCTACTAGATCCATTGCCGGATAGGGGGCCGTTCCTTCATGCTGTCTTAGAGGCAGCAGCAGGCTTTCTGGCCTGCTTGCCTTTGCTCCAGGCCTGGTTAGATTTCCAGTCCGGCTTGGGTTGCGCAAAAGTTCCCTCTTGTTTTGAAGCAAAGGAAGTTGATGCTGCACCTGCCTTGAAGTTTCGAAAGGCACGAAAATTAGACTGTTTGGCCCTTGATTTGGCCCTGTCCTGAGGAAGGGTATGACCCTTACCTCCAGTAATGTCAGCAATAATTTCCTTCAAACCAGGCCCGAATAGGGTCTGCCCCTTAAAGGGAATGTTAAGTAATTTAGACTTTGAAGTCACGTCAGCTGACCAAGATTTAAGCCATAGCGCCCTACACGCCTGGATGGCGAATCCAGAATTCCTAGCCTTTAGTTTAGTCAAATGAACAATGGCATCAGAAACAAAAGAATTAGCTAGCTTAAGTGTTCTAAGCTTGTCAAGTATTTCAGTCAATGGAGTAGCTGTCTGAAAGGCCTCTTCCAGAGACTCAAACCAGAACGCCACAGCAGCAGTGACAGGAGCAATGCATGCAAGGGGCTGCAGGATAAAACCTTGTTGAATAAACATTTTCTTAAGGTAACCTAATTTTTTATCCATTGGATCTGAAAAAGCACAACTGTCCTCGACCTTGAAATAACAGTGAAAAAAGGCAGTTAAACTAATGAAATTTTTACAGTGTATGTAACAAGTTAGCAGAGGATTGCAATGGATGATTAAAACCTTAATACAAAAAACAGATTAACAAAACGAAAAAAATTTGTTTTTTAAACAATCATAACAACTGAGCTCCTACTTTTGAAGCCTTTTGAGCCCTTCAAAGATGTCCTATAGCATGCAGGGGACTGCTGAGGGAAGCTGAATGTCACAGTTTGTAATTTTAACTGCACCAACTGTAACTTTTATACTATAACAGTGGAAAGCCTCAGGAAACTGTTTCTAGGCAAAAATAAAGCCAGCCATGTGGAAAAAACTAGGCCCCAATAAGTTTTTATCACCAAAGCATATATAAAAACGATTAAACATGCCAGCAAATGTTTTATATTGAACATTAATCAGAGTATATACCTCTGATAGCAAGCCTGATACTAGTCGCTATTAAATCACTGTATTTAGGCTTTAACTTACATTAATCCGGTATCAGCAGCATTTTCTAGCAAATTCCATCCCTAGAAAAACTTAACTGCACATACCTTATTGCAGGATACCCTGCACGCCATTCTCCCTCTGAAGTTACCTCACTCCTCAGACATATGTGAGAATGGCAGTGGATCTTAGTTACTTCTGCTAAGATCATAGAAAAACGCAGGCAGATTCTTCTTCTAAATGCTGCCTGAGATAAAAACAGTACACTCCGGTACCATTTAAAAACAATAAACTTTTGATTGAAGAAAAAACTAACTATATTTTACCACTTTCCTCTAACTACCTCCAGCTATGTTGAGAGCTTGCAAGAGAATGACAGGATATGGCAGTTAGGGGAGGAGCTATATAGCAGCTCTGCTGTGGGTGATCCTCTTGCAACTTCCTGTTGGGAAGGAGAATATCCCACAAGTAATGGATGATCCGTGGACTGGATACACCTAACAAGAGAAATATGGGTTTCATGTTCCTTTAATGTTGGCCGGCCCAACAGTAGTGGTAGGCGAGGAGGATAAATTACAGAGCTTTTTTAAAGGGACACTAAAGTCAAAATTAAACTTTCTCCCTTTACAGGGCTTTATCAAGTTCTTGATAAAGCCCTGTAAAAGGAGAAACGCGTTGATGTGTTTAAGTTGCAGTTTTATTATACAGAATTTGTTTGTGAACTTTTGCTTGTATTAATATATAACTGCCGTGGTGTGCCGAAAGCTTGTTGGAGGTGAATGGGATACCTGACAAGCTATTGAATAATCAAGACACCTGGCGTTCCTTGTTCATATACAACTACTGATCAGACCGCTGACTAAGTGTGTGGTGCTTTTGTCTTATTGACCTTAAATTACCTCCTGTGCAGATTTCCCAGACTTCTAATAACAGGAGGTATCCTGCGTGCTAAAGGCACTTAAGAGCGGATACATTACGTATATTGGAATCGGCATATACACACCTCTGGCCGGTAGAGCTGAACGGACCAATAGGATTGGGACTACGGGACAGCTCCCACACAAGTGACGTCACACGGTCACGTCTGCGAGTACTGACTGAGGTGCTACGGCTGTTAGCCGCTTAATCTTGGACTGCTATTCAGAATACACAAGGTAATAGTTACCGCACTACTTGGAACTGTTCTCAAGAATTTTCACTACTCAGTGTTGGAGTTTTTAGTGACTTATTTTTTCGATTTATATGTGGTGGCAACATTTTTAAATTTTTTCTTTTTTGTTTTCTTTTTAAACGGAGACGTCCGGTTTTAAATTTCATGTATGCTAGTAATCTGTTTATTTTATGTGCACTAATTCATTAATCTTTTAATAAATTTGGCATAGCCATTTATTTATACTTTATTATTATTGTTCCCTTTATTTGGATTAATTACACATACGTTTATACATCCACCTTCAGTTGCAGCTCTCCCGTTTCTCTTTTTACTATATTTTAATGGAGTTATCAGTGAGTGGGTGGGCAAAAGAGCGTACTTCTTGTTGGCTTTTTTCTATTGTTGAATTAATAGTTTGTTGATTTTGGGGCAAGTGTCAGGTCTCTCCCCCTCCCCATCTCTAGTCCATAATGTGTCCTCTGGAGAGCTTAGGTCTCCCATAATAGATTCCAGTGTGGGCCATAGTATATTTTTAACTTTTCTACTAAAAGTGTGGATATCTGGGCTATTCTGGAGGCCTGATAGTAATCTGAAAGGTTTGGTATCCCCACTCCCCCCAATTGCCTGTGACGTGTCAGAATGCAGAATGGAATCCTAGCATGTTTTTTGCCTCTGAGAAAGCTGTGCAGTACTGCTTGAATTTAATCTAAATCCTGTTTGGGAACCTTTATTGGTAGAGCTCGGAATAGATATAACAGTCTGGGAAGGACATTCATTTTTATGACAGAGAGCTTCCCATACCAAAAAATTTTGCGTTTTTGCCATCTAAGAAGGTCTGATCTGATTGTTCTATACAAGGGGGAATTTTTTTTTATAAAGCTGTGAGGAGTGTGGGGTCAATTTAACTCCTAGATGCTTGAAGTCAAAGTTTAACTTCCATGAGTTTAATTGTGTGGTTTGGCATGGCTATTGGAAGGGCTTGCAATTTGTCTCTATTTAGTTTGTAACCCGAGATTGAAGAAAAGGCGTTGATAGTGTTGAATAAGTCAGGAAGAGAGATCAGAGGCCTAGTTAGGGTGATTAAGATGTTGTCTGCAAATAGAGTTATTTTGTGTTCAGTTGATCTGATCCTCACACCTGAGATATCTTGCGAGTTTCTTATAGAAACTGCTAGGGGCTTGGCAAACGAGAGGGGAAAGTGGGCATCCATGCCTCGTGCCGTTAAGTATTGCAAAATTCTTGGATTGGTGACCTATCACTCTAACATGAGCTCCGGGGGTAGAATAAATATTTTTGATAGTCAAAAGAGGGCCCTTGATTCCCATCCTTTCCAATATCGCCCACATAAACTTCCAATCTATCCTATCAAATGCCTTCTCTGCCTCCAGTGAGAGGAGCAGAGAAGGCACTTTTCTATCGGCCAAGTAGTCAATCACGAGCCCATACTCCTAATGTTATCTGGAGCCTCTCTGTTAAGGATGAATCCCACCTGATCTGGGTGAACGACCGTAGGGAGGACAATTTTAAGTCTATTTGCTAGAATTTTAGTTACTATTTTAAGATCCTGGTTAATGAGTGATATGAGCCTATAACTGGAACAGTGTTTAGGGTTTTTCGCCGCTTTAGTGGTTGGCGAACTTAACTAAGTGGGGCGTTAGAGTAGATTTAAAAAGTCTGTAGTATTCTCCAGGAAACCCGCCAGGGCCTGGAGCTTTTCCCGGTGTAAGGTCCTTGATTAACAGATGCTACTTCTGCTGGTGTGATTTTGGAATTAAAAAATTTACGGTCTGCCTCCGTTATACTTCTCAAGTTAGTTTGTTCTAGGAAGGAGCATAGTGCATGCAGTGTTTCCTCTGTGTGATCAACTTTTTTGCCGATGTATAGGGTACTGTAATAATGTGCAAATGTATCCACAATTTCTTGTGGGTTAGATGTGTTATTTCCTGTTGGGTTCTGTATTGTGGGAATTGAAAGGGATTGGTAGGTGTCTCTAATTTTCTTGGCTAAATACCTGTCCGGTTTATTAGCATAAATAAAATAGTTTGTTTTTAGTCTATGGGCTGTTTTTATAGCATGTTCATTCAAGTATGTAGCTAAAGTTTGTCTTTGATTTTGCAGATTCTGGAAGGTTTATTTAGAATGTGTAATTTTGTGTTCTCTTTCTAATGCTGATATCTAGTTTTGTAATTGTGCGATATAGGTGTTAATCTTTTTCTTATAGATCGAATTTTCTTTGATAAGGATGCCTCTAAACACCGTTTTTTGAGCTGCCCAGACAGAAATTGGATTGTTTGTTGTGTCTAAGTTAAGTTGAAAAATATTTTACCATTGCTTTAAGTAAGTTAATGTTAGTGACCAGGTTTTTGAGGCATGATGGGTCATATGTCCAGGATTGAATTCTATTCGGGTCTCTTAAGTGTCCCAACTTAACAAGTGAAATGGAGTGATCCAACCACATGAAGGGAATTATGTCAGCCGATCCAAGAACAGTTTAAAGTATTTGGCTAATGAATATATAGTCTAATTTGCAGTATGTGTTATGTGGTATCTGTGGTAACCCCGTAAAAAGACTTCCACGTGTCTATGAGAGTCAGGGGCATTAATAAGTCTATGACCTCCTTGGCCATAGAACCTAGTCTCTGCTTTTTTTGGGTGGCGTCTGTGGAGAGCTATATTTCAGTGCTTGGATGTCTATATTGAAGCCCCCCGCTAGAAGTATTCATTGTTTCGACCATCCCGTTAATAGGTGTGCAATTTTACAAAAAAAGGTGTGCTGGTCATCATTCGGGGCATAAAGGTTACATAACAGAATGTCCATGCCCTGCATCTGGCCATAAACTAGAATATATCATCCCTCTTTATCAGAAATTGTCTCTTTATGTAAGAACAGTAGGAAAGAGTGTATTAATATAGAGACTCCTCTTTTTTTAGTGTCTGAGGTGGCGTGGTAATGTTGAGGAAATTCCCTGGCCCAGTATTTTGGGATAACAGAATTAGTGAAATGGGTTTCCTGTAAATCTATAATGTTCGCTTGGAGGCGCTTGTATTGTGTAAGGGGCGTGCGTCTCTTTATGTCTGAATGGAGTCCTCTCACTTTGTGTGAGAGTAGGATGATGTTTGGGACTATAATTAACGGTTGTTAAGGGTATAATATGGTGCTCTGTTAAATATAAAACATCTCATAGCGGGTATAGTGTTGAGGATATAAGGAGAGTTTGTACCTCCAAAGTAGGCACTTCTTAATTTTAGTTACATTTCTATTGAGTAAGCAAGCAATACATCGAGACATGACAAAATAACAATAAAACAATACAACAATAAATTAACAATTTTGTTCAGCGTAATTTCGAGCTGAATGTTTTAATGAGGGGGAGTATAGAAGATATATTAATAATGTAAGTATTAATAGGTGAAAGATGGAGATATGGGGGAGAGAAGAGATAGAGAGAAGAGAGAGAGCAAAGAGAAGGAGAAAGAGGGAAATGAAGATTTAGAATAAGTGTGTCTGGGGTAGGAGACACCCAGAAATGATGCTGCAGAGAAGTATGTATGGAGACAATCAGAAAGGCAGAGGGGTTAGGCTGAATGGTAAATAGGATTATAATGCAAACCAGTTCCTGATGTGAGAGGTTGTAGAATGGAGGACCAGCTTGATATCAACACCTATGAGTGTCCACTGTTGTTGATTCAAGGCATATCTGGCTTAGTAGCCAGACAGGATTGAGGCATGAACCAAAAGATCCAATTAACAGGTCAGAACAGTCTTGGGACTTCACAATTTAGTTTTCCTTTTAGTGACCTTTGTCCAGCTTGATTTTTGATCGGTCTTCCTTGGCTCCATCTTGTCAGGAACATCAGCAGGTCCTAGATGTGAAGGTTACTCTGGAATTTCTAACCCCAAAGTGGTACATATGGATGGAATTTCTTCCGCTTCTTTTATCGTTGAGACTCTACCTTCTTTTATCACTTGTAGGACAAAGGGTAAACCCCATCGGTATGCAATCTGATTTTTCCTTAATAGAGAGGTGAGTGGTCTGAGAGAGTTGCAGCGCTGTAGTGTTCTGACATACAGGTCCTGGTAGAACTGAACGACATTCCTTTGGAATTTAAATGTGGGATTTTGACGGCCTGCCGCCAAAATTCTCTCTTTCTCAGGAAACCCTAGGAGCTTAACAATGACATCTCTGGGTCGCGCCCTGAGCACCCTGTGTCTCCTCCCTCTGTCTCATCAACAAAGGAGCTAAAAAGTTGTTGGAGATAGGAGGGGAGTTTCTTTGCCCCAACGGTTTCTGGTATCCTTTTTAATCAAATGTTTCTCCTTCTGGTCCTATTCTCCATGTCCTCCATCTTATCTTGGAGATCAGAAATAGTTTGTTGTTGGGAGGATAAAGATTGTGAGATCGTAAAAAGATCATACGAGAAAGTTTCCTGTTTTCAAGTGTCTCTACTCGATTCCCCATTTCAGCTATATCATTTTTTATATCTTTCAGACTAGCTTTCACCGATAATGGAGACTGTCAATCTTATCCCACAGTTTCTCGAAGTTCTTCAAAATGTCCTGTTTGGACACCAGTAGTTGTAGATCAGTTTTTGTCACAAGAGTTTGGTCTATCTGCGTATTTTGCATTCCTGCTTCTGAATCCGCATCAGCCTCTCCACCAGTTTTCACTATTCCTGTGGGTTTATTGGTTTTCTGGGATTTAAAAAAAGATTCTACATTTGTGAATTTGACAGTTTTGTCTCCCGGGTTGTTTAACTTTCTTGCTAACATGGTGGCAAAAGTTACGAGTATCTCCAGTCCACGGAATATGTTTCTCTCCTCTCCCTCCACCAGTGGGTAAAGCAGCAAAGATTCTGAGCTGTGGGGGAAGTGCCCCTGTTAGTCGTGTGTTAGTTAGCAAAGATTGTTTTGTTATCAGCTCTCTCAGAAATCTTGTTGTTGCTGTCTTGATTCCCTATCTTTACTCAGTAAGGATCTTATGGATTAGAATATGTAGAGAATCCACATTTGAGGTTTAAATAAACTATTTCAACTCCTCTCTGCCTTTAACGTTAGCTGAAAAATCTGCATCAATTATATCTCCATAGAAGCAAATGTGTAGGCCTCCAACCATGGGGATAGGTATCGACTCGATAAGTTAATGCTAGGGGTAAATTTTTGTTGCAGAGTTCAGTCCTACCCCTAATGTATTAACAGAATGGTGGCTTTAGAGGTTGCTCCCATTATGGGGTGATCTGATGAACATTGAGTGTACTCTTTTCCCTGCATCGGGATGACACTCAAAAGGTGACTTACCCATTTGGCAGCCCATTGCGGTGCAACTGTTGCCGATGGTAGCTTTTCACCCCTATGCCAGATCCGGATAGGTATGTTAACTAGTTAGCGATTAGAGTGTTTACTCCTCAGCTCTCCCGGATGTCCTTCGCATTGCCGCCAGTCAGGTCGCACCTCCGGTGCTAAATCAGGCCTCAACCACTTAACCTCGGGATCTCACATTGCTCCGTGGAAATGCTGTCAGTTCCAAGGTGTCTGATGGTCCCTCTGTATATTGCCAGTAAAATAGGAGACTATAAGTCTGTATATTGCGGCTTTTTTCCACCTTTTGCTGCTTAGACTGCCCGGAGCTCCAGATTCACATTGCCATCTTGGAGCTTGGTCAGGCTCCGCCCCTTGACTAATATTTTAAAGGGACATGAAACCCAAAATTTTCCTTTCATGATTCAGATAGAGCATAAAATTTGAAACAACTTTCCTATATACTTTTATTATCAAATTTGCTTGATTCCTTTGTATCCTTTGTTGAAGAAGCAACAATGTACTACTAGAAGCAAGCCAAACATATCGGATGAGCCAATGACAACATAATTTTGCAGCCACCAAACAGCAGCTTGTTCCTAGTAGTGTATTGCTGCTTCTGAGCTTACCTAAATAACTTTCCAATTTATCTTTTTAAACAATACAAATTCTGGAGTAGACTGTCCCTTTAAAATTGCATGCTCTATCACAGTGATTTTTAACCTTTTTGTTGCTGTGGCACACTTTTTTACATTAAAAAATCCTGTGGCACACCACCATCCCAAAATTTAAAAAGAATCACACATTGTAGCCTAATACAGCATATATATATACACATACACACAAACACACACATACTGTATGTATTGTGCTGTTATGCCATGCCTCCTACAAACTACCCCTGCACTGGGAGTAAAAAACAAGCAAAGTTTAAAAAATATGTCACACTGTTGTCAGTCTGCCGTGGCACACCTGAGGATCTCTCACGGCACACTAGTGTGCCACGGCACACTGGTTGAAAAACACTGCTCTATCAGAATCATCAAGGAAAAAAAAAATTGATTTCATGTCCCTTTTAATTACCGGAAAAGTGAGCAAAATTAAATTATATTGCAAATTTGATTTACTTTGTATAAAAGTTTTATACTACCATTTCAAAGAGTTTACTGTCTCTTAATTAAATTATAAAAAAAATAAATGTAGCCACCAATCAGCAAGCATTACCTAGGGTCCTGAACAAAATATGGGCCGACTCCTAAGCTTACATGCTTGCTTTTCAAATAAAGATACCAAGAGAACGAAGAAAATTTGATAATAGAAGCAAATTAGAAAGTTGCTTAAAGGGACACTGAACCCAATTTTTTTATTTTGTGATTCATATAGAGCAAGCAATTTTAAGCAACTTTCTTATTTACTCCTATTATCAATTTTAATTCATTCTCTTGTGATCTTTATTTGAAAAAGAAGGCATTTAAGTTAAGGAGCCAGACAATTTTTTGTTCAGAACCCTGGATAGCACTTGTTTATTAGTGGGTGAATTTATCTACCAATCAGCAAGAACAACCCAGGTTGTTCACCAAAAATGGACCAGCATCTAAGCTTACATTGTTGCTTTTCAAATAAAGATACCAAGAGAACGAAAATTTGATAAAGAAGTAAATTAGAAAGTTGCTTAAAACTGCATGCTCCATCTGAATCACAAAAGAAAAAAATTGGGTTCAGTGTCCCTTTAAAATTGCTGCTGTATCTGAATCATGAAATAAACATTTTGGGTTTCATATCCCTTTAACTACTAACTTGTTTAATTAAAACACTTTTATTGTTGGTTCCTCAAAATGAAGCACAGAGAAAACACGTTTTATGCCTCTGTAGGACTGTAGAAGACTGCAGTTCTGTATTTAGACAGATGTTCCATGTGAAAATGAAAAGTCATTTAACCTTCACTATAGGGGAGGGGATTTAAGATGACAAATGGTATTGACAAAGTTTCAAATAGGAAAAATGTAAGAAAAAATAAAAATGTATGGTATTTGGAAATGTGTGTATGAATATGTGTGACTGTACTTGAGATAAAGCGTATGAATGTGTATGACTAGGACTGACAGAGCTTATATGAATGTGCGATGATTAGGTTTATTGCGTGCCAAGGAATGTGGACTGTAACGTGAGAGTAATATTCAATTTCTGTGTCTGACAAAGAGCTTTGGAGTAACTACATTATTTTGGAATATATCAGTTCTTGGCTTACCAAAGGGAAATTTATAAATTAAAGGGACATTAAAGTCAAAATTAAACTTTCAAGCATGCAATTTTAAAGGGACAATCTACTCCAGAAGGTTTGTTTAATAATATAGATAATCCCTTTATTATGCATTCCCCAGTTTTGCATAATCAACACTGTTATAATAATACACTTTTTACCTCTGTGATTAATGTGTATCTAAGCCTCTGCAGACTGCCCCCTTATTTCACTTATTTTGATCAACTTGTATTTTAGTCAGTCAGTGCCCTTTGGTTTCAGTTCTTTTGATCGACTTGTATTTTAGCCAGTCAGTGTGCCCTTTGGGTTCAGTTCTTTTGATCGACTTGTAATTTAGCCAATCAGTACCCTTTGATAAGTAACTCCATGGGCATGAGCACAATGTTATCTATATGGCAGACATGAACTAGCACTGTCTAGCTGTGAAAAACTGTCAAATGCATTCAGATAAGAGGTGGCCTTCAAAGGCTAAGACATTAGCATATAAGCCTCCTAGTTTTAACTTTCAACAAAGAATAACAAGAGAACAAAGTAAATTTGATGATAAAAGTGAACTGGAAAGTTGTTTAAAATGACATGAATCACGAAAGTTTAACTTTGACTTGACTGTTCCTTTAAACAAAATTTCCAGTTTACTTCTGTTATCAAATTAGTATTGTTCTCTTTGTGACATTTGTTGAAGAGTAAACCTAGGCTTAGCAGAGGCAGTGCACTACTGGGAGCTAGCTGAACAAAGGTGAGCCAATGACAAGATGGCATATATGTGCAACTACAAATCACTAGATAATTCTCAGTAGTGCGTTGCTACTGTTGAGCCTACCTATGTAGGGATGTTCCACAAAGGATATAAAGAGAATAAAGCAAATTCTGAGTTTACTATTCCTATCATTTTTTAAAAACATTGCCATTTTATTTAGTAAAAAAACAAAGTTACTTTCTCTAAACCTTTCTGGTATGGTCAATAATAGATTACAAACTGGAGCATCTCAAAGGGAGGAGAAGCAGATGACATATTCCTGTTTTTTCAGCTTCAAAATAAAGCCAAACAGTGAGAAGTGCCAGTAAGTATTCTCGTGTTTGCCGGTAGAAGAGAATAAACTTGACATGTAAATCCCTCAAACACTAATGTAAAAAATGAGTATTAAATTGAAGACAACACCATTAAATATTACCATTTGTTTTGCATAAACAAGTCCTGTTTTCACCAGATATTCCATATTTATCTAGAATAGGCAAATGCCGTGAACATTATTTCACTTAAATGAATTCTCCAAAATATTCATCCATCCCTAATGTCTTTTTATCTTATATACTGTATATTGTCGATTTATCAACCCCTTCGCCCCGCTACGGCTGCAGATTCTCATCAAACCGTTGCTTCCCTAACCTTTTCTCCATCTCTTAGGTAGCAAATTTCAATCTCCCGGGCTCGTCCCAGTGTGTTTAGCTAGTTCCCGATAGTGCTGCTCCTTCAACAAAGAATACCAGGAGAATGAAGCATGTTTGATAATAGAAGAACATTGGAAAGTTGTTTAAAATTGTATGTTCTACCTTAATCATAAAGGAAAATATTTAAGTTCCTTATCCCTTTAAGCTATTATCTGTATTGTCCTGTATCTGTAAAAAAAAGGTATATGTGAGTATGCATATCTCAGTGTGATTATATATGCCTGTGAATGAGTCAGGTTGCGTGCATGTTTTAAGCAGCGTTTGGAAAACTGTATAACAGCTGGAAAAATGCATTTATTTATTTATTTGTAACCGACAGCCTTAAAGACGTCTGGATGTAAGCCTGGAAATGTCTGGGATGAATGTGCCAGCTCAGGAGATCATGAGGAGGGGAAACTAATCATATGTGAAATACATGTAAATATAACAATTTTACATAACTAAAAAAATGTTATCAATGTAATTCCTCTTGCTGTCTTAGTAATGTATAGGCATATGATCTAGTTAAATGATTTCAAGAGATCATAAACAATTGTGGCCTGATAAAATGGTCTTCTATGGCTGAGAAATGTGCAGCACTTTTTTGTCTTTTGATACATTTGAAGAATTACTTTTATGCCATTTTTGCTGATTCTTATTTATTTTTGGTTGTTCTGCTGACATATCACGGTGGAGAACTGATTTTTATGGGGCTGTGAATCCCCCATGTGGTTCCCATTCTGTTTGTTTTTTTAACAATTTCTCCTGGTGAAACACCAACCTCTTGTGCAAAAAAAGTTGGTAGAGAAACCCTTCTTAAAAAAAATATATCTGCATTGTCAAAGGCAACCTAAAACATTAACATTCTAGAGGGTGCTGGGGGGGGGGGGGGACAATGCAACCTAATTTATGACTGTAGCACCCTAAAATTTTAAAGATACCAGTAGTGACTGTTTTTTTTTTATCCTACACTCTAAGCAGAGCGAGAAGAGATGGAAAGGAGATTTCAAAATAAATAAACATATGATGAGGTAGTAAAAGATCCCCTTATCTGTACCAACTGCATCTTTGATACCTGGCTTTGTGGTCAACTTATTGAACCAAAAAGATTATGGTCTAGAAACACCCCTTCCTAACAGTGACATGAAAAGTAGCCTTACAGTTAGAGCTTTTGCACTGGACATCACGCACCTCTCAATTGCCCTGAATATTGCAGGATTCTAAGTGCTGGAGAGTTCTGCCCACTGTTTATAAAGCAACGTTTCCCATCAAGGGAAAAGTCTAACAGCTAGATTACGAGTTCTGCGTTATGAGTGAAAAAGCAGTGTTATGGCTCATCCCTAACGCCAGTCTTGTCAGTATGGGTGTACCGCACACCTTTTTGGCCGTCACGCAACGTCAGTACCGCACCTTTTAAAAAGTCCTTTTTCAATTGGACTTCCATAGCACCGGTATTACGAGTTTTCCTGGGAGGCTAAAAAGTGAGCGGTACACCCTATAACGACAAGATCTGTACCGCCATCTAAAGTCAGTAGTTATGGGTTTTACGTTACAAAGCTGTACCATAAAATTCATTACTAACGTGTTAAAAAGTACACTAAAACCCATAAACTACATATTAACCCCTAAAACAAGGCCCTCCCGCATCACAAACACTATAATAAATTTATTAACCCCTAATCTGCCGCTCCTGACCTCGCCGCCACTATTAAAATGTATTAACCCCTATTCCGCCGCTCCCCGACATCGCCGCCACTATAATAAACCTATTAACCCCTAAACCACCACCCTCCCGCATGGCAAACACTATTTAAATATTATTAACCCCTAATCTGCCGTCCGCCCACACCGCCGCTATAATAAACATATTAACCACTAAGCCCCCACAACGAAATACACTAAAAAAATATTAACCCCTAAACCTCTGATCTACCATATCACTAACTCTACATAAATATATTAACCCCTAATCCTAACGTAACCCTAACCCTAAGTCTAACCCTAACCCTAACATAACCCTAAGCCTAACAGCCCCTAACTTAAATATAATTCAAAAAATCTAAATAAACCTTACATTTATTAACTAAATAATTCCTATATAAAACTAAATACATACTTACCTGTAAAAAAAAACCTAAGCTAGCTACAAAATAACTAATAGTTATATTGTAGCTATCTTAAGTTTTATTTTTATTTCACAGGTAAGTTTGTATTTATTTTAACTAGGTAGACTAGTTATTAAATAGTTTGTATTTATTTTAACTAGGTAGCTAGTAAATAGTTAATATAAATACAAATGGATAGATTACGAGTTTTGTCGGTAAGGCCGTGCGTTGTTAACGCTCAGTTCCAGCTCACCGCTCACCTGCAAACAACACTGGTATTACAGGTTTTTATCAACCTGGCGTTAGCCTCTAAAAAGTGAGCGGAGAGCAAAATTTAGCTCCACATCTCACCTCAATACCAGCGTTGCTTATGGTAGCGGTAAGCTGGCTAAACGTGCTCGTGCACAATTTCCCCATAGGAAACAATGGGGCTGAGCCGGCTGAAACAAAGTCCAACACCTGCAAAAAAGCAGCGTTCAGCTCCTAATGCGCCCCATTGTTTCCTATGGGGAAACACTTTTAATGTCTACACCTAACACCCTAACATGAACCCCGAGTCTAAACACCCCTAATCTTACACTTATTAACCCCTAATCTGCCATCCCCGACATCGCCAACACCTGCATTATATTATTACCCCCTAATATGATGCTCCGTACACCACCGCCACCTACATTATACTTATGAACACCTAATCTGCTGCCCCCAACATCCCCGACACCTTCATTATATTTATTAACCCCTAATCTGCCGCCGCCAATGTCGCCGTCACTATAATAAAGTTATTATCTCCTAAATCTAAGTCTAACCCTAACCCTAACACCCCCCCCTAACAAATATAATTGAAATAAATCTAAATAAAATAACTACAATTAAATAAATTATTCCTATTTAAAACTAAATACCTATAAAATAAACCCTAAGCTAGCTACAATATAACTAATAGTTACATTGTATCTAGCTTAGGGTTTATTTTTATTTTACAGGCAAGTTTGTATTTATTTAACTAGGTACAATAGTTATTAAATAGTTATTAAATATTTAATAGCTACCTAGTTAAAATAAATACAAATTTACCTGTAAAATAAACCCTAACCTAAGTTACAATTACACCTAACACTACACTATAATTAAATTAATTCCCTAAACTAACTACACTTAAATACAATTAAATTAAACTAAATTACGAAAAAAACAAAACACTAAATTACAGAAAATAAAAAAATAATTACAAGAATTTTAAACTAATTACACCTACTCTAATCCCCCTAATAAGATAAAAAAAGCCCCCCTAAATAATAAAATTCCCTACCCTATAGTAAATTACAAATAGCCCTTAAAAGGGCCTTTTGCGGGGCATTGCCCCAAAGTAATCAGCTCTTTTACCTGTAAAAAAAAAAATACAATACCCCCCCAACATTAAAACCCACCACCCACACACCCAACCCTACTCTAAAACCCACCCAATCCCCCCTTAATAACCCCTTGAAGATCACCCTACCTTGAGACGTCTTCACCCAGCCGGGCACGAGTGGACCTCCAGAGGGGCAGAAGTCTTCATCCGATCCGGGCAGAAGAGGACATCCAGACGGGCAGAAGTCTTCATCCAGCCGGCATCTTCTAAAGTCTTCATCCAGCCGGCATCTTCTATCTTCATCCATCCGGAGCGGAGCGGGTCCATCTTGAAGCCAGCTGATTGCATCAGCCAATAGGATTTTTCCTACCTTAATTCCGATTGACTGATAGAATCCTATCAGCCAATCAGAATTCAAGGGACGCCATTTTGGATGACATCATTTAAAGGAACCTTCATTCGTCGGGAGTCGTCGGAAGAGGATGCTCCGCGTTGGCTGGCTTCAAGATGGACCCGCTCTGCTCTGGATGGATGAAGATAGAAGATGCCGGCTGGATGAAGACTTCTGCCCATCTGGATGTCCTCTCCTGCCCGGATCGGATGAAGACTTCTGCCCCTCTGTAGGTCCACTTGTGCTCAGCTGGGTGAAGACGTCTCAAGGTAGGGTGATCTTCAAGGGGTTAGTGTTAGGTTTTATTAAGGGAGGGTTGGGTGGGTTTTAGAGTAGGATTGTGTGTGTGGGTGGTGGGTTTTAATGTTGGGGGGTATTGTATTTTTTTTACAGGTAAAAGAGCTGATTACTTTGGGGCAATACCCTGCAAAAGGCCCTTTTAAGGGCTATTTGTAATTTAGTATAGGGTAGGGAATTTTATTATTTTGGGGGGCTTTTTTATTTTATTAGGGGGATTAGAGTAGGTGTAATTAGCTTAAAATTCTTGTAATTATTTTTTTGTGTTCTGTAATTTAGTGTTTTTTTCCCCCCCGTAATTTAGTTTATTTAATTTAATTGTATTTAATTGTAGTTAGTTTAGGGAATTAATTTAATTATAGTGTAGTTTTAGGTGTAATTGTAACTTAGGTTAGGGTTTATTTTACAGGTAAATTTGTATTTATTTTAACTAGGTAGCTATTAAATAGTTCATAACTATTTAATAACTATAGTTAAAATAAATACAAATTTGCCTGTAAAATTAAAATAAATCCTAAGCTAGCTACAATGTAACTATTAGTTATATTGTAGCTATCTTACGGTTTATTTTACAGGTAAGTATTTAGTTTTAAATAGGAATTATTTAGTTAATTTAAGTTATTTTATTTTGTTTTATTTAAATTATATTTAAGTTAGGGGGTGTTAGGGTAAGGTTTAGACTAGACTAGGTTTAGGGGTTAATAAATTGAGTATAGTGTGGGCGGCAGATTAGGGGTTAATAAATGTAAGTAGGTGTCGGCGATGTTAGGGACGGCAGATTAGGGGTTAATAAAATTTAACTAGTTTTTGCGAGGCGGGAGTGCGGCGGTTTAGGGGTTAATACATTTATTGAAGTGCCGGCGATGTCCGGTCGGCAGATTAGGGGTTAAAAACTTTAGTTAAGTGTTTGCGATGTGAGGGGGGGCATGGTTTAGGGGTTAATAGGTAGTTTATGGGTGTTAGTGTACTTTTTAGCACTTTAGTTAAGAGTTTTATGTTACGGCGTTAGCCCATAAAACTCTTAACTACTGACTTTTAAATGCGTTAGGAGTCTTGACAGGAGAGGGTTTACTGCTCACTTTCTCTAAGACTCGCAATACCAGCGTTCGGAAAATCCCATTAAAAAGATAGGATACGCAATTGACGTAAGGGGATTTGCGGTATGCTCGAGTCACAGAGAAAAAGTGAGCGGTACACCTGTACCTGCCAGACTCTTAATACCAGCGGGCATTAAAAAGCAGCATTGGGACCTCTCAACTTTTTAACCCTAACGCAAGACTCGTAATCTAGGCGATAGTTACCTGTAAAATAAAACCTAACCTGCCTTACACTAAAACCTAACATTACAATAAAATTAAATAAATTAAATTAATAAAATACAATTTACTAACTTACAAAAAAAATAAACACTAAATTACAACCCCCCCCCAAAATTATCAAAAATAAAAACGAATTACTCCTAATCTAATAGCCCTATCAAAATAAAAAAGCCCCCCAAAATAAAAATACCCTAGCCTATACTAAACTGCCAATGGTTCTTAAAAGGGCCTTTTGCAGGGCATTACCCCAAAGATATCAGCTCTTTTACATTGCAATAAAAAATACAAACAACCCCCCAACAGTAAAACCCACTACCCACCCAACCAAACCCCCCAAATAAAAACCTATCTAAATTAACCTAAGCTAAACATTGCCCTGAAAAGGGCATTTGGATGGTCATTGTCCTTAAAAGGGCATTTAGCTCTTTAATTGCCCAACACCCTAACCTAAAAAAAAATAACCCACCCAAAAAAACTTTAAAAAACCTAACACTAACCCCCGACGATCCACTTACAGTTATCGAAGTCCGGGCATCCATCCTCATCCATCCGGCAAAGTCCTCATCCAAGTGGCAAGAAGTCTTCATCCAGACGGCCTCTTCGATCTTCATCCAGCCTGCGAAGTCCCCATCCAAGTGACAGGAAGTCTTCATCCAGACGGCATCTTCTATCTTCATCCATCCGGCGCGGAGTGGATCCATCTTCAAGAAATCTGGCGTCCCTTACATTCCTGTTGGCTGAAAGATTTTTATCAGCCAATAGGAATTAAAGGGGAAAAAATCCTATTGGCTGTTGCAATCAGCCAATAGGATTGAGTTTTTATCCTATTGGCTGATCCAATCAGCCAATAGGATTGAGCTCTTTTTTTTTTTTACCCTTTAATTCCTATTGGCTGATAGAAATCTTTCAGCCAATAGGAATGTAAGGGACGCCATCTTGGATGACGTCACTTAAAGGGAACCTTCAGTTTATGGCGGCGACCGTAAGAAGAGGATGCTCTGCGCCGGATGTCTTGAAGATGGACCCGCTGCACCAGATGGATGGATGAAGATAGAAGATACCGTCTGGATGAAGACTTCTTGCCGCTTGGATGAGGACTTCGCCGGATGGATGAGGATGGATATCCGGACTTCAATAACTAAGTGGATCGTCGGGGGTTAGTGTTAGGTTTTTTTAAAGGGTTTTTTTGTGTGTTTTTTTTTTTTTTAGATTAGGGATTTGGGCAATTCGTAAAAGTGCTAAATGCCCTTTTAAGGGCAATGCCATTCCAAATGTCCTTTTCAGGGCAATGTTTAGCTTAGGTTTATTTAGATATGTTTTTATTTGGGGGGTTTGGTTGGGGGGTTTGCTTGGGTGGGTGGTGGGTTTTACTGTTGGGGGGTTGTTTGTATTTTTTATTGCAATGTAAAAGAGCTGGTATCTTTGGGGCAACACCCTGCAAAAGGCCCTTTTAAGGGCCATTGGCAGTTTAGTGTAGGCTAGGGTTTTTTTTATTTTGGGAGGGCTTTTTTATTTTGATAGGGCTATTTGATTAGGAGTAATTCATTTTTATGTTTGATAATTTGGTTTTTTATTTTTTGTAATTTAATGTTTATTTTTTTTTGTATACCTAGTTAAAAAAATACAAATTTACCTGTGAAATAAAAATAAAACCTTAGGCCTAGATTTGGAGTTTGGCGTTAGCCGTGAAAACCAGCGTTAGAGGCTCCTAATGCTGGTTTTAGGCTACCTCCGGTATTTTGAGTCACTCAAAAAAGGGTCTAACGCTCACTTTTCAGCTGCGACTTTTCCATACCGCAGATCCCCTTACGTCAATTGGGTATCCTATCTTTTCAATGGGATCTTTCTAACTCCGGTATTTAGAGTCGTGTCTGAAGTGAGCGTTAGAAATCTAACGACAAAACTCCAGCCGCAGTAAAAAGTCAGTAGTTAAGAGCTTTCTGTACTGTACTGATTGGATCAGCCAATCGGATTGAACTTTATTCTGATTGGCTGATTCCATCAGCCAATCAGAATATTCCTACCTTAATTCCGATTGGCTGATAGAATCCTATCAGCCAATCGGAATTCGAGGGACGCCATCTTGGATGACGTCATTTAAAGGAACCGTCATTCGTCGTTCAGTCGTCGGCCAGGATGGATGTTCCGCGTCGGAGGTCTTCAGGATGCTGCCGCTCCGCTCCAGATGGATGTCGATAGAAGATGCCGCCTGGATGAAGACTTCAATCGGATGGAAGACCTCTTCTGCCCCGCTTGGATGAAGACTTCAATTGGATGGAAGACTTCTTCTGCCCCGCTTGGATGAAGACTTCTACCGGATCATGGACATCTTCAGCCCCCCGCTTGGGCTTGGATCTGGACATCGGAGGAGCTCTTCAGGACGGATCGGTGAACCTGGTATGGTGAAGATAAGGTAGGAAGATCTTCAGGGGCTTAGTGTTAGGTTTATTTAAGGGGGGTTTGGGTTAGATTAGGGGTATGTGGGTGGTGGGTTGTAATGTTGGGGGGGTATTGTATTTTTTTTTACAGGCAAAAGAGCTGAACTTCTTGGGGCATGCCCTGCAAAGGGCCCTGTTCAGGGCTGGTAAGGTAAAAGAGCTTTTAACTTTAGTAATTTAGAATAGGGTATGGCATTTTTTATTTTGGGGGGCTTTGTTTTATTAGGGGGCTTAGAGTAGGTGTAATTAGTTTAAAATTGTTGTAATATTTTTCTTATGTTTGTAGATATTTTTTATTTTTTGTAACTTAGTTCTTTTTTATTTTTTGTACTTTAGTTAGTTTATTTCATTGTAGTTATTTGTAGGTTTTGTATTTAATTAATGTATTGATAGTGTAGTGTTAGGTTTAATTGTAGGTAATTGTAGGTATTTTATTTAATTAATTTATTGATAGTCTAGTGTTAGGTTTAATTGTAGGTAATTGTAGGTATTTTATTTAATTAATTTAATGATAGTATAGTGTTAGGTTTAATTGTAACTTAGGTTAGGATTTATTTTACAGGTAATGTTGTAATTATTTTAACTATTTAATAGCTATTGTACATGGTTAAAATAATTACAAAGTTGCCTGTAAAATAAATATTAATCCTAAAATAGCTACAATGTAATTATAATTTATATTGTAGCTATATTAGGATTTATTTTACAGGTAAGTATTTAGCTTTAAATAGGAATAATTTATTTAATAAGAGTTAATTAATTTCGTTAGATTAAAATTATATTTAACTTAGGGGGGTGTTAGTGTTAGGGTTAGACTTAGCTTTAGGGGTTAATACATTTATTAGAATAGCGGTGAGCTCCGGTCGGCAGATTAGGGGTTAATAATTGAAGTTAGGTGTCGGCGATGTTAGGGAGGGCAGATTAGGGGTTAATACTATTTATTATAGGGTTAGTGAGGCGGATTAGGGGTTAATAACTTTATTATAGTAGCGCTCAGGTTCGCTCGGCAGATTAGGGGTTAATAAGTGTAGGCAGGTGGAGGAGACATTGTGGGGGGCAGATTAGGGGTTAATAAATATAATATAGGGGTCGGCGATGTTAGGGGCAGCAGATTAGGGGTACATAGGGATAATGTAAGTAGCGGCGGTTTACGGAGCGGCAGATTAGGGGTTAATAATAATATGCAGGGGTCAGCGATAGCGGGGGCGGCAGATTAGGGGTTAATAAGTGTAAAGTTAGGGGTGTTTAGACTCGGGGTACATGTTAGAGTGTTAGGTGCAGACGTAGGAAGTGTTTCCGCATAGCAAACAATGGGGCTGTGTTAGGAGCTGAACGCGGCTTTTTTGCAGGTGTTAGGTTTTTTTTTCAGCTCAAACAGCCCCATTGTTTTCTATGGGGGAATCGTGCACGAGCACGTTTTTGAGGCTGGCCGCTTGCGTAAGCAACTCTGGTATCGAGAGTTGAAGCTGCGTTAAAAATGCTCTACTCTCCTTTTTTGGAGCCTAACGCAGCCTTTATGTGGACTCTCAATACCAGAGTTATTTTTATGGTGCGGCCAGAAAAAAGCCGGCGTTAGCTACGCAGGTCCTTACCGACAAAACTCTAAATCTAGCCGTAAGATAGCTAGAATATAACTATTAGTTATTTTGTAGCTAGCTTAGGTTTTTTTTACAGGTAAGTATGCATTTAATTTTAAATAAGAAATATTTAATTAATAATTGCAAGATTTATTTAAATTATATTTAAGTTAGGAGGTGTTAGGGTTAGGCTTACGTTAGGGTTAGGGTTATACATAGGGTTACGTTAGGGTTAGGTTCAGGAGTTAATAACTTTAGAATAGTGGTGGCAGATTAGGGGTTAATAACTGTAATGTAGGTGGCGGCGATGTTAGGGGCAGCAAATTAGGGGTTAATAACTAATGTAGGTGGCGGCGATGTTAGGGGCAGCAAATTAGGGGTTAATAACTGTAATGTAGGCAGGGGCAATGTTAGTGGCAGCAGATTAGGGGTGTTTAGACGTGGGGTTTATGTTAGGATGTTAGGTTTTAACATTACTTTTTCTTTTCCCCATAGACATCAATGGGACTGCGTTACAGAACTTTTCATTCTGCGATCGCAGGTGTTAAGCTTTTTTAGGCCGTCTCTCCCCATTGATGGGGAAATCGTGCACAAGCACATCAAAGCAGCGCTTGATTTCGGTGCGGTATGGAGCTCAACGCAACCGTATCGCCCACACAAGCCTGCTTTTTGTAAACCTGTAATAGCAGCGCTATAGGGAGGGGAAATAACGCCAAAAATGTTACAGTCGTTAATTTCCCTATAGCATTCAAAACTCGGAATCTGGCTGTAAGTTACCCGGAACTTCTCCCCCCCATGAAATGCTCACCTAAAGTCATTATTTTACCAACACGGCTGGCATTTTTAAAGTTCAGATCAATTTAGAAATTAAATAATAAATACAGAAGCAAAAGCCCTGTCGTGTCAGTTCAAGAAAGCTTTCTATGGGGGACAAACACTCCTGGGTTTAGTTGCAGGTGTTTTACAGATTCCTCAGGGACAGCAAGGACTATGAAAATGATATGGTCTTTATTTGGACTAAGGGTTATAGGAGACAAGTTAGAAAAGATAAGTCAGAGAGCAATAACCAGACAGGTACACAAAACAATAAGCCTGGGAAAGCAAAAAATAGGAAGAGAAATAGAAACAGGAGAAGAGTAACATTTAGTGATGTTGAATACACAAAGAGGGATCAGTCTCAGGAAGGGAAATGGCTACATCAGATGAGAATTCACACTCAGAGGAAGAGTTAGAACAAATTATATTCCCTCAACCCCAGATCTCCTTTCAGACCCAAGAAGAAAAAAACAAACAGTTAATACTACATTTAATAAACAAGGTGCAAGACCAAAAGTAGTGTCTAGTACACAAAATGTTACTGCCAATATAAATACCACAAATGTACAAATAGGAACAGGTTTTTCAAAAGGTACAGGAGACCCCAAAATGCAGGGGGGGGGGGGGGGATAGATACAGAAAAGCAAAAACATAACCACTATCAACTAAGAGAACAGAAATTGAGAGAGAAAGAATAGGACCTAACAATGCTGTCATTAATTTGTCCTCAATACCCCTAAATGCCACTGAAATAAGAGTATTAAATCTTGGTCTGGGCTTTTGTCCCAATGAGGATTTCAACCTATTTCAGAAAATCTTGGATCTCAATAAATGTATTAGAGCTTTAACTTTGAAAAAGTTCTTCCACAAAGAAACAAATGGTGATCCGATTATGTCTGAAATAGATGGAAACACTCAAGAAGGTAACTTTGACAAGAGTAATTTATTTATTGATGTTTGTAACACAATACAAGAGGAACAAGAGAAGATACAAAATACACAAAAAATGGGCCAAATTTCTAGGAGTAACCCCAAGATTTACGAAAAAGACCTTTTTATCCAACACAAACTAGAGGTAAACAATTGGAACTTTTACAAAAAAGGGTAATGGAAGATTTAACATCCCTCCATAAAAACAGGAGAGGTATAGGGAATAAACAAAATCTTAGCAAAAAAGCAGTCCAATCATTAGAAAAAAACAATAAAATAGTGATCCAGAGATCAAATAAGGGTAACAGTATAGTAGTCTGTGACACATCCTGGTATATCTCAGAGTCAAATAGACAACTGGAAGACACAAAAGTATATAGAAAACTTTCCATTAATCCTATATATGTCATACAATGGAAGCTTTTATCCCTGCTAGATGATGGTTTAGAAGAATGTAACAAACTGTCATATCATTACCCCTCTAGTAGCTTATATGTGGTAATATCTGTCCCTTTAAGGTTTACTCAGAGACATATCAGATCTTCTATAAAAGGAGGGACTAAAGCACTGCTCAGGTGCTTGATAATTGCAAATGTATGGGTAAAGCAGACTTACTGCAACTTTTACCTATTTCCTAAATTCAACAGATTGGATAAACTCTTTTCAGACAAAGAATATCCTTACCAAACTCGTTATATTCATTCTACTATAATCTGAAACCATTCATCAAACTACTAAAGATTTCACATTCAGATCGCCTCTCACACCAAAGGATTTTCACAGCACTCTGACGTCATCTCTAATTCAGCGTGTGTACACGGAAGTCAGAACACGCTGTCTGCAGGGACGCTGAACACGGAGTGTTACCTCCGCTAACGGATCATCATCTCAGCTCCTCTCAACTATACTGGACCTGTTCCCAACTTTCCTTGCCTTAACGATTTATACGCAAGTATTTAGCATAAGAGACTGCCTTAAAACATTTGTATACAACTTCTAATAAGAATAACTACAAGTTCGAATGCCTAACTGAATTACTTACTACAGTGTTTTCCTGTCATATTAATACCTGCTATAATCTACAATTATACAGAAGAAACTGTTTACTACTGTGTTTGCCTGTCACATTAACTCTCTAATACATGTTGAACTCAATCAGAGACTTAAACTAGCGCTTAACCATTGAAGTGATATATAAAAGTCCAGGTATACATCATCATTAATACCTGTGACTACAAGCTCACTTTCCATCTCATTACTTGTTCATGTTATTCCTAAGAGGTATCAGTTTTCACTCACCATTGATAACTGCATAAATAGGAATAACTACACACAAAATATTTGTTTATCCATAAGTGTTTATTAGGGATATTGCACAAACAGAGAAACCTTTGGAGATCTTTATGTAGCATACCCTAGAGTACTCACTTCCAAAAACACACAAAGGTCTAGAAAATGTAAAAGGTAGGCCAATTGTCTCAGGTCTGGAGTCCATTCTGGAGCCACTCTCTGAATGGATCAATGGAATATTACAACCCTTTAGTACCTCTCATGTACTAAATATTTTTGACAAGTTTTATTGGTTGAATACCTATAGCTGGCTCACTATAGACGTTGTCTCGCTATATTCATCCATTCCCCATGATTTGGGACTTAGAGCTATAGAGTATTACCTATTATCAAAAACAGATTTTGACAGAATCTTTATCGAATTTATCATTACAGCAATTACATTTCTGCTTGAACACAATTGTTTCATGTTTAAAGGTGATTACGATCTCCAAATACAGGGAACGGCTATGGGGGTGAAGTTTTTACCCTCATAGGCTTGATTATTCCCTGATATTTGGAGATAGTAATCCCTTTAAAGGTTCCCTTTAAGAGATTTATAGATGATCTCATTTTGGTTTGGGATGGTGATAAGGTGGGAGTTGACCTATTTCTTTTATATCTGGACAAAAATAATAGTAACATACAGTTTACATATGAATGGAATAAAGAGATGATCAACTACCTAGACATCCAACTAAAAGGGAATGAAATCAAAGAGATAGTTACTACAGATTTATATAGAAAACCGATTGCTGGAAATGCATTAATGCATGCATCCAGCAATCACCCTAAACATGTGTTTAAAGGAATCTAATTAAAGGCCAACTCATGAGGGTGAAGCGTAACTGCTATGAACAAACAGACTACTATAAAGCAAAAGAGGAACTAACCAAGAGAATGGTAGATAGGGGTTACCCAATCGAGCTAATCAAACATGTTGGCCAAGAAGTAGACACTATAGATAGGTCAGTCTTATTAAAATTAAAAGGTAAAAGAAAAGAAGATAATAAGCCTATCTTTGTGACCAAATATTCCAACCAGTTTTTTGACATTTGTAAGATTATTAAAAAATATCTACCCATAGTTTATGGGGATAAAGCACTTAAAGAAACTATTGATAAAGGTTGTAAATTTGTATACTCTAGGTGAGGACCCTAGGGAATACGCTATCCCCTAGTATGTTAAGAAATCCTAAAATAGTATCTGGAAGCTCATGGCTCTCCACTTTTGGTACATACAGATGTGGAAGCAAATGCTGTCTGGCCTGTGGTTATATCAATGTAACCAAGACATTTAAGTCTCACATTGCCAGTGAGGAATTTAATGTTAGAGGGTGTATACATTGCTCCTCTGAATTTGTCATATATTCAATTGAATGTACAGAACACAAAGGGCAATATATAGGGATGACTGAGGGATGTGAGAACCTGCATTAGGGAACACGTCATATATTGAAAACAACAAAGCTTGTTCAGCTTTGGAACAACATTTTATCGATATCCACAATCAAAGCCTACAAGCTTTTAGATGGAATGCGATAGAACAAATTTAAAAAAACCTAAGACTTTGATTTGGGAACTATAATGTTGTATGAAAGTTCAGATTCTGCCCTTAATGGTTAAATAAGTCTATTGAAAAGAGGTGCATTTATGATGGATTGTATTAACTTTGTGATATACGGAATCACTGTTGCTATGTTTCCTTGATTAAGCCGGTGTTTATAAACTTTGAACCGGTAGCGGCTGACTATGGTCTATGACTACGGCAAACTTGTAAAGCTGAAACACGTCAGACCCGTTTTCCACCACCTGATGCTTTTTATATTTGAATAAAACCTAAGTTTTCTATACCGGTAGCTATCCTCTTTCTTGTGTTTTACAGATGGTAAGAGGGTGGGTGATGAAATAGTTATGGGTTTTGCATAGGCAGGGTTCAGGCCAGGGGGAGTCGAATGTGTTCTGAGGGCAGAGCCAGGTAGTCCAGGGGCAGGGGGTGTGGTTAGGCAGTTGTGGGGAATGGGGCATGCCTAAAAGGACATGTAGTAATATTTTTTACCTTTTACCCTTCTCTGCCCAAATGGGGGGTTGCAAAATAGAAGATCAGGGGCGCTTTTAGCTACAGAGTTATGCAGTATAATTATTTATACATTATGCTAATGAGCAAGGTTGGTATTTTTTCCATAGAAAGATGGCAACCCTATACACAGTACACCTGCAGCACCAGCCCTCAAAACAGATGTGGACTTTACCCACATATCACCACTTCTCCCTCTACCAGGAAGCCTGTTGGCAGCAGACCATCTCAATCAAGGGACCAAGTGGGTCTAATGGACCCAGGAATCACTTGACAAGGGGCAGCACTGCAGTTACAACAACTCCTTTGCCCCTTAAAAAGCAGAGAGCGGTTTTATCTGTAATTATTTCTAAACAGAATTAAACTGCACATTTACTAACACACTTTAGTACCTTTGATCAATGTAAGACCGACTTTAGACATTTAATTTACTTATCTATATGGCAATACAATAAATACTGAGTCGGATGGGAATGGACACTGATTATATGCCCATTGCTATGCAGCTCAAAGGGTTTTTAACTGGGTTCCCACTCACCAGTGAAGACAAACTGACTTACTGAAATAGAATTTTATCATTGGAGCTATTCTGCTTGTACCTCTCCTGAAGAACATTGCTATACAGAGAACTACTAGGGACTAAAATGTCCTCTGGCTGTATTGTCCAATTAAAGCAATTGGATAAGTAAAATGCAACATTAAGACTTAGCCTATACACACTGTAGTGGTATGTGGGATCACCTTTCATTAAAAGCTACAACTATTCTCCCTTTTTGAGATCACTGGTTATAGCTAAAGTTGCATACACTTGAAGGCTGTAGAAAATGTTTTTTTATATGTAGCATTACATATTATATGACTAGTGTTTGTGTGCTAGGTTACAACCTAACTGCCGCCTTTGGGTCAGATTATGAGTTGAGCGCAAAATATTGCTTACGCTAAAGCGATACTTGCTCTTAACTGAGTAATACCAGCACACACTAATGTGCGCTGTTATTATGAGTTAGGTGCAATGCAAACGACCTTGCCTTTGCACTGCACGGAAGGATTGCGCTCTTCCATAAGCTCCAATGGGAACCTCGTTCAGAGGCAGTCATACACAGCATGAGAACTAGCACAGCAAAGAGGGTAAGTAGCGCAGGGATGGGCAGCAATTTTAAATATATATGTATATGATTATATACATATATATATTTATGTGTTTATGTGTGTATATACACATACATATTTATTTATATAAGCATATACATATATATTTATTGGGAACACACAGTTCCCGTGGACAAATATTTAGCCCCTTAAAACTGCCTAGTGCAGTATATTTTTATGGAAAAAAATGCTACATTTTTTTCGTAAAAATATAAAAGACCCTTTATTTTATGGGCATTTGTGGAGCTTTTAGAAAATTAACTAGCGGTCTGATCTTGGGTTAATTTCCTGAGTGCTAATTGCTATCGTGAGATTACGGTAGCAATAACCAGCCACTTGTATGGTTGGTTATTTAACGCGCGCCCGCAAATGGGCAAATGAGTCCGCTTACGGGCTTGTGATAAATTAGTGTTCCACTTGTAATCTAGCCCTTTATGTGGTATTATAAATATGTATAACAAACACTATAATATATCTAAACCAAAGCAAAATAGAACAGTTTTGTCTCAGACTCATTTGATCAAGACATCACTTACCTATATATTAAAACATCTCTTATAAAACAGTAGTAGTTATGAAAGCCAAGACTTGCAGACAGAAACATCAAATGAGGTGAGCAACGTATTAAAATAAAACAAAAATTCAGTTACTGTTACTCAATTAATAGTGATATTATGAGTAAAACAGAAAATAGATTGTGCAGCTTCACTTACTGGGAGGTTTGACTCATAAACCACACAGACATTGTTGAGAAGAATTGTTAGGTGTCTGATCAACAACACAAACTAAACTTCAGAAAGCAGTGAGTACTCCGTAAAACAGCCTTAATCTTGTTAGATCCACCCTAAACAATACACTTGTATTACTTAGAAGAGTATTTGCTCTGAAATTTAGTGCACACATAGTATTAATCTTTCTTGCATTTTATATTAAAGAGATACTAAACCCATTTTTTTTTCTTTCATGATTCGGATAGAGCATGCAATTTAAAACAACTTTCTAATTTACTTCTATTATCACATTTTCTTTGTTCTCTTGGTGTCTTTATATGAAAAGTAGGAATAAATACTTAGGAGTTGGCCCATTTTAGGTTCAGCACCTGGGTAGAGCTTACCGATTGGTGGCTAAATGTAGCCACCAATCAGCAAGCAATATCCAGGGTACCAAACCAAAAATGCGCCGGCCCCTAACATTCATTCCTAATTTTTCAAATAAAGACACCAAGAGAACAATTGATAAAAGTAGTGAATTAGAAAGTTACTTAAAATTGCTGCTTTGTCTAAACCATGAAAGAAAAGAAATGGGTTTAGATAGTATCCCTTTAAACTCTGTGAAATTGTTGATCTAGTAGCTCATGTATAATGGTGCTAACTGACCGTAGCAGAGGACATACAACACAGCGGTGTCCAATACTTTGGAAACTAAAACTTTACTCTTACATATTCTAATATAGTTTTAAAAATAAATCTGCATGTCATTCCCAGGCTAAACTGTGATTGAAATACAAATTTATATTTAGCATGTATTTAGTTTCCCTGCTTTAGATAATAATAAAAACAACAAAAAAAAAATGCAAATGTAAAAATTAAAACTTTAAATAGAAGCATTTTTACATTTAAGACTGAAATACGTTCATGCACTTTTCACTTCTGACTTTTGTTTCACCACAATATAAAACAATTGTACCTGTTCTGCAGTTGTCCGTGCTGGATGGCACTTCTTGAATAGTCAGATCATGCCACATTTGGTAGCCACATTTTTGTGTATATCCATTCACTGGCAATCTACACGACACATGTGCATCTTGGAAACTTGACACAGGATTCTGCATCTGTATGAACAGATGATCAAACATTTAGAAAATGCTCAAAACTTACAAATAATAGCAAACTAATCAACAGTCTGTGCTTACGCCATTAGGTCAATACAGGTATACTTCGCTTTACAGCGATTCGCTAATACAGCGATTCGCTAATACAGCGCTTTGTGGAGCTGAAGTTCAACCTCCAAGGATTTTGAAACAGTGCTGTAATCATTGTGAGATTGCTAGAAAAGTAACTGGCACTATATTGTTATGCTTAGTACACTCTGTTTATAGCATTACAGTGCAATCTGTGTCTCAGTGCTATAGTCTGGCAAATTGTACTACAGTAATTGTCACTATTTTACAGGTACAGTATTTATTGAATACTAATTGAATACTGTGCTGTGCTAGTGTTAAACTAAACATAGCACTATTGCACCCCTAATCTATGTTAGTTCAAACATGTTTTCAGGATTTTAAACACTGAGAAGAAAGCTAAAACTGCCTTGTTTCACTTTAAGGCGGTTTTCACTTTACAGCGGGGCTTCGGACCCTAACCCGCTGTATGAGCAGGGTATACCTGCACTATTGAAATCCATATTAAAACCAACATTTAAATCCAAGTAAAATGTTTAAAGGGCCATTAAACACTGGAGATCTGAATAACTGAAACATACACAATAAAATGACAAAGCTAAAGCACTTATTTTAAATTTGACATGACCAGTAGAAGTTAATCCAATATTGACTTTAGTGGCCCTTTAAATTTGAGTCCATAAAAACTATAATGCACTTTTTTGTTGTGATTTAAATGTTGGCTTTTCCATTATCTCCAAAGTGGTTAGAGTGGATCTTGCACAATTCTAAACCCCGATCTACACAGTGATTGCTGGATCACAATAAGAATTCATTGATATCTATTTAAATTCAAAACATAGGACATTTTGCAAAAATGTAAATATTTTTAAAGCAGTACCCAACAGAAGTAATATAATATGGATATAAAATATTAATGGCCTATAATTTCTGGTAACTAGTGAGTGTAACTATAGTATTTAATACCTTCTATGTAAAAAATCTGACTAACTCTAGAAGTATTTGAGGCAGATGTTGGTCTCTTTACTATTTAAATTGTTTTTCAGTTGTGGTCTTTCCATTTTGAAATGGCCAATCATCTACATTCTGGAAAATGTGTTTTATTGGATAGAAACAAAAGACTGCAAGAAAATGCTTATTCCTCCCTTCTCCATAATCAGAGTCTGTTTCAGTTTTATTAGGCACTAAAGAGCGCATTTATGTGTAGAAGACCAAGCTGTGTGTTCACTTGGTGTGTGATGCTGCAGATGTTAAAGCTTTGTGTTGTCATTTAAAAAAAAAAAAAACAGGCCATGTTCTGCTCACACAGAAATTGACCAACTTTTATAAAGCACCTGAGATTCAGCCTTCTTCAATAGCTGAAGTCACATTTACTAAAAACCATCATGGACCAGATTTACAGAGCTCACAGCTGCCCCACACTTTGAGGCCTATTTAGTGCGGATCAGGTCCGACAGACCTATGCTCTCCGTATTCAGCATTGCACCAGCAGCTCTCATTGCCGCCACCTGCAGACTCGCGGCCAATCGGCCGCCAGCAGGGGGTGTCAATCAACCCGATCGTACTTGATCGGGTTGAATTGTGGCGATCTCTGTCCACCTCATCAGAGCAGGCGGACAAGTTATGGAGCAGCGGTCTTTAGAGCGCTGCTCCATAACTTTAGTTTTCTGGCGAGTCTGAAACTCGCCAGAAACACGGGCCCTTAGGCTCCATTCAGAGCTTGATAAATGGGCCTCTATGTGTGTAATTGTCCAAGTTTGTGAGCTCTTCCCTGAAGTCCATTTCACTGCCTCCCCAGCCCCTATTAGGTCTACAGAGCAGTCAAACTGGGGCATACACACACACACACACACACATATACATATATATATATATATATATATATATATATATATATATATATATATATAAACAGTTCAAGAAAAAAAGCAGGCACTCTCCGTTTAAACTGCAAAATTTACTAAGTGACGTTTTGGGGTTTCATTGTACACTGTACACAAATACGCTGGAATTCCGCAGCGTATTTGTGGCGAAGCTGATTCGCCGTAGTTATCAAGCCCTACAGCCCGGCAAAAGTAGAATATTGTGACATAACATACGATCCGCCAGACTCAGTCCGACACAGATCGATGGTTACGTCACTACAGATGTTCCGAACGCCAGTTCGGCACAATCTGACTACTTTTGGTAGTTATCAAATACCTACCAGGTACGCTCGCCACTATTCCGGGCCAGTGTACATGGTTTTCAACTGACAGCAGCGAGAGCTCATGTTCGCTGCTGCCCGATATCCCATTGATTCCTATGGGAAGTGTCTGCACCTAACACCCTAACATGTACCCTGAGTCTAAACACCCCTAATCTGCCCCCCGGACCCCACCGCACCTAAATAAACTTATTACCCCCTAAACCGCCACTCCCGGACCCCACCACCACTATAATAAACTTATTAACCCCTAAACCTCGCTCCCGGACCCCGCCGCAAATATAATAAATATATTAACCCCTAAACCACCGCTCCCGGACCCCGCCGTCAACTACATAAAGTTATTAACCCCTATCCTGCCGATCTCGGACCCCGCCACAAATAAATTAATTGTTTAACCCCTAAACTGCCACAACCGGAGCCCTCCGCCACCTACATTACATTTATTAACCCCTATCCTGCCCCCCCTACACCGCTGCCACCTACATTACATTTATTAACCCCTAATCTACCCTCCTACACCAACGCCACTATATTAAATGAATTAACCCCAAAACCTAAGTCTAACCCTTACCCTAACACCCCCCTAACTTAAATATTATTTAAATTTATCTATAAAAATATTCCTTTCATTAAATAAATTAATCCTATTTAAAACTAAATACTTACCTATAAAATAAACCCTAAGATAGCTACAATATAATTAATAATTACATTGTAGCTATTTTAGGATTTATTTTTATTTTACAGGCAACTTTGTATTTATTTTATCTAGGTACAATAGCTATTAAATAGTTAATAACTATTTATAGCTACCTAGTTAAAATAATTACAAAATTACCTGTAAAATAAATCCTAACCTAAGTTACAAATACACCTAACACTACACTATCAATAAATTAATTAAATTAATAAACTACAATGATCTAAAATAAAATACTATTAAATAAACTAAACTACATTACAAAAACAAACACTAAATTACAAAAAATAAAAAAATATTACAAGAATTTTAATCTAATTACATCTAATCTAAGCCCCCTAATAAAATAAAAAAGCCCTCCAAAAAAATAAAATTCCCTACCCTAAACTAAATTACAAAAGTAATCAGCTCTTTTACCAGCCCTTAAAAGGGCTTTTTGCGGGGCTTTGGCCCAAAGTAATCAGCTCTTTAACCTGGAAAAAAAAAGCAATACAATACCCCCCCAACATTACAACCCAACACTCACACACCGCTACTCTAAAACCCACCCGATCCCCCCTTAAATAAACCTAACACTACCCCATTGAAGATCACCCTACCTTGAGCCGTCTTCACCCAACCGGGCCAAACTCTTCATCCGATGCGGGCACAAGTGGTCCTCCAGCCGGGCAGAAGTCTTCATCCTATCCAGGCAGAAGAGGACATCCGGACCGGCAGACATCTTCATCCAAGCGGCATCTTCTATCTTCATCCTTCCGGCGATGATCGGCTCCATCTTGAAGACCTCCGGCGCGGAACATCCATCTCTGCCAATGACTACCCGACGAATGACTGGTCCTTTAAATGATGTCATCCAAGATGGCGTCCCTGGAATTCCGATTGGCTGATAGGATTCTATCAGCCAATCGGAATTAAGGTAGGAAAAATCCGATTGGCTGATTGGATCAGCCAATAGAATGTGACGTCAATTCTATTGGCTGATCCAATCAGATTGAACTTAAATCCGATTGGCTGATCCAATCAGCCAATCTGATTTTTCCTACCTTAATTCCGATTGGCTGATAGAATCCTATCAGCCAATCGGAATTCGAGGGATGCCATCTTGGATGACGTAATTTAAAGCAGTGTTTTTCAACCAGTGTGCCGGGGCACACTAGTGTGCCATGAGAGATCCTCGGGTGTGCCGCGGCAGACTGAGAACAGTGTGACATATTTTTTAAATTTTGCTTGTTTTGATGTGACAGGCTCATCAGGCAGACAGGCAAGCATCATTTACAACCATGGCATATTGACATTCATTCACAAACAATCATTATAATGTATAATATACTCTGTATTAGGCTACAATGTGTGATTTTTTAAAATTTTGGGATGGTGGTGTGCCGCAGGATTTTTAAATGTAAAAAGTGTGCCACGGCAAAAAAATTTTTTGAAAATCACTGATTTAAAGGACCAGTCATTCGTCAGCAGAGATGGATGTTCTGTGCCGGAGGTCTTCAAGAAGGAGCCGATCATCACCGGAAGGATGAAGATAGAAGATGCTATTTGGATGAAGATGTCTGCCGGTCCGGATGTCCTCTTCTGCCCGGATAGGATAAAGACTTCTGCCCGGCTGGAGGACCACTTGTGCCCGCATCGGATGAAGAGTTTGGCCCTGTTGGGTGAAGACGGCTCAAAGTAGGGTGATCTTCAATGGGGTAGTGTTAGGTTTATTTAAGGGGGGATCGGGTGGGTTTTAGAGTAGGGTTGTGTGGGTGGTGGGTTGTAATGTTGGGGGGGGTATTGTATTGCTTTTTTTTTTACAGGTAAAAGAGCTGATTACTTTGGGGCAATGCCCCGCAAAAAGCCCTTTTAAGGGCTGGTAAAAGAGCTGATTACTTTTGTAATTTAGTTTAGGGTAGGGAACTTTATTTTTTGGGGGGACTTTTTTAATTTATTAGGGAGCTTAGATTAGCTGTAATTAGATTAAAATTATTGTAATATTTTATTTTTTGTAATTTAGTCTGTTTTTTTGTAATATAGTTTAGTTTGTTTAATTGTATTTTATTTTACATCATTGTAGTTTATTAATTTAAATAATTTATTGATAGTGTAGTGTTAGGTGTATTTGTAACTTAGGTTAGGATTTATTTTACAGGTAATTTTGTAATTATTTTAACTAGGTAGCTATTAAATAGTTATTAACTATTTAATAGCTATTGTACCTAGTTAAAATAAATACAAAGTTGCCTGTAAAATAAAACAAACCCTAAAATAGCTACAATGTAATTATTAATTATATTGTAGCTATCTTATGCCTAGATTTAGAGTTCTGCGGCCAAAGGGGTGTGTTAGCTACGCGTGCTTTTTTCTGGCCGCACCTTTTAAATACCACTGGTATTGAGAGTTCACAGATTGGCTGCGTTAGGCTCCAAAAAAGGAGCGTAGAGCATATTTAACGCAACTTCAACTCTCGATACCAGCGGTGCTTATGGACGCGGCCAGCTTCAAAAACGTGCTCGTGCACGATTCCCCATAGAAAACAATGGGGCTGTTGGAGCTGAAAAAAACCTAACACCTGCAAAAAAAGCCGCGTTCAGCTCCTAACGCAGCCCCATTGTTTGCTATGGGGAAACACTTCCTACGTCTGCACCTAACACTCTAACATGTACCCCGAGTCTAAACACCCCTAAGCTTACACTTATTAACCCCTAATATGCCGCCCCCGCTATCGCTGACACCTGCATATTATTATTAACCCCTAATCTGCCGCTCCGTAAACCGCCGCAACCTACATTATCCCTATGTACCCCTAATCTGCTGCCCCTAACATCGCCGACCACTATGTTATATTTATTAACCCCTAATCTGCCCCCCCACAACGTCGCCTCCACCTGCCTACACTTATTAACCCCTAATCTGCCGTCCGCATGCCGCCGCTACTATAATAAAGCTATTAACCCCTAATCCGCCTCACTCCCGCCTCAATAACCCTATAATAAATAGTATTAACCCCTAATCTGCCCTCCCTAACATCGCCGACACCTAACTTCAAGTATTAACCCCTAATCTGCCGATCGGAGCTCACCGCTACTCTAATAAATTTTTTAACCCCTAAAGCTAATTTTAAACCTAACCCTAACACCCCCCTAAATTAAATATAATTTTATTCTAACGAAATAAATTAACTCTTATTAAATAAATTATTCCTATTTAAAGCTAAATACTTACCTGTAAAATAAACCCTAATATAGCTACAACATAAATTATAATTATATTATAGCTATTTTAGGATTAATATTTATTTAACAGGCAACTTTGTATTTATTTTAACCAGGTACAATAGCTATTAAATAGTTAAGAACTATTTAATAGCTAAAATAGTTAAAATAATTACAAAATTACCTGTAAAATAAATCCTAACCTAAGTTACAATTAAACCTAACACTACACTATCAATAAATTAATTAAATAAAATACCAACAATTATCTACAATTAAACCTAACACTACACTATCAATAAATTATTTAAATAAAATATCTACAAATAAATACAATGAAATAAACTAACTAAAGTACAAAAAATAAAAAAGAACTAAGTTACAAAAAATAAAAAAATATTTACAAACATTAGAAAAATATTACAACAATTTTAAACTAATTACACCTACTCTAAGCCCCCTAATAAAATAACAAAGCCCCCCAAAATAAAAAAAATGCCCTACCCTATTCTAAATTAAAAAAGTTCAAAGCTCTTTTACCTTACCAGCCCTGAACAGGGCCCTTTTCGGGGCATGCCCCAAAGAATTCAGCTCTTTTGCCTGTAAAAAAAAACACATACAATACCCCCCCCAACATTACAACCCACCACCCACATACCCCTAATCTAACCCAAACCCCCTTAAATAAACCTAACACTAAGCCCCTGAAGATCTTCCTACCTTATCTTCACCATACCAGGTTCACCGATCGGTCCTCGGAAGTGTTGATCCAAGCCCAAGCGGGGGGCTGAAGAGTGACATCCATCCTCGGGCTGAAGTCTGGATCCAAGCGGCGGCTGAAGAAATCCATCATCGGGCTGAAGTCGGAAGTCCATCATCGGGATGAAGTCTTCTATCAAGCGGCATCTTCAATCTTCTTTCTTCTGGAGCGGAGCAGAGCCATCTTCTTCCAAGCCGACGCGGAACATCCTCTTCAACCGACGCCTACTCGCCGAATGACGGTTCCTTTAAATGACGTCATCCAAGATGGCGTCCCTCGAATTCCAATTGGCTGATAGGATTCTATCAGCCAATCGGAATTAAGGTAGGAATATTCTGAATGGCTGATGGAATCAGCCAATCAGAATCAAGCTCAATCCGATTGGCTGATCCAATCAGCCAATCAGATTGAGCTCGCATTCTATTGGCTGTTCCGATCAGCCAATAGAATGCGAGCTCAATCTGATTGGATCAGCCAATCGGATTGAACTTGATTCTGATTGGCTGATTCCATCAGCCAATCAGAATATTCCTACCTTAATTCCGATTGGCTGATAGAATCCTATCAGCCAATCGGAATTCGAGGGACGCCATCTTGGATGACGTCATTTAAAGGAAACGTCATTAGGTGAGTAGGCGTCGGTTGAAGAGGATGTTCCGCGTCGGCTTGGAAGAAGATGGCTCCGCTCCAGAAGAAAGAAGATTGAAGATGCGGCTTGATAGAAGACTTCATCCCGATGATGGACTTCCGACTTCAGCCCGATGATGGATTTCTTCAGCCCGAGGATGGACGTCACTCTTCAGCCCCCTGCTTGGGCTTGGATCAACATTTCCGAGGACCGATCAGTGAACCTGGTATGGTGAAGATAAGGTAGGAAGATCTTCAGGGGCTTAGTGTTAGGTTTATTTAAGGGGGGTTTGGGTTAGATTAGGGGTATGTGGGTGGTGGGTTGTAATGTTGGGGGGGTATTGTATGTGTTTTTTTTTACAGGCAAAAGAGCTGAATTCTTTGGGGCATGCCACGCAATGGGCCCTGTTCAGGGCTGGTAAGGTAAAAGAGCTTTGAACTTTTTTAATTTAGAATAGGGTAGGGCATTTTTTTTATTTTGGGGGGCTTTGTTATTTTATTAGGGGGCTTAGAGTAGGTGTAATTAGTTTAAAATTGTTGTAATATTTTTCTAATGTTTGTAAATATTTTTTTATTTTTTGTAACTTAGTTCTTTTTTATTTTTTGTACTTTAGTTAGTTTATTTCATTGTATTTATTTGTAGATATTGTATTTAATTAATTTATTGATAGTGTAGTGTTAGGTTTAATTGTAGATAATTGTAGGTAGTTTATTTAATTTATTTATTGATAGTGTAGTGTTAGGTTTAATTGTAACTTAGGTTAGGATTTATTTTACAGGTAATTTTGTAATTATTTTAACTATTTTAGCTATTAAATAGTTCTTAACTATTTAATAGCTATTGTACCTGGTTAAAATAAATACAAAGTTGCCTGTAAAATAAATATTAATCCTAAAATAGCTATAATATAATTATAATTTATATTGTAGCTATATTAGGGTTTATTTTACAGGTAAGTATTTAGATTTAAATAGGAATAATTTATTTAATAGGAGTTAATTTATTTTGTTAGAATAAAATTATATTTAACTTAGGGGGGTGTTAGGGTTAGGTTTAAAATTAGCTTTAGGGGTTAAAAAATTTATTAGAGTAGCGTGAGCTCCGATCGGCAGATTAAGGGTTAATACTTGAAGTTAGGTGTCGGCGATGTTAGGGAGGGCAGATTAGGGTTTAATACTATTTATTATAGGGTTATTGAGGCGGGAGTGAGGCGGATTAGGGGTTAATAACTTTATTATAATAGCGGTTGCGGTCCGCTCGGCAGATTAGGGGTTAATAAGTGTAGGCAGGTGGAGGCGACGTTGTGGGGGGCAGATTAGGGGTTAATAAATATAATATAGGGGTCGGCGGTGTTAGGGGCAGCAGATTAGGGGTACATAGGGATAACGTAGTTGGCGACAGTGTACGGAGCGGAAGATTAGGGGTTAAATTTTTTTTATAGAGTGGTGGTGATGTGGGGGGACCTCAGTTTAGGGGTGTATAGGTAGTTTATGGGTGTTAGTGTACTTTAGAGAACAGTAGTTAAGAGCTTTATAAATCGGCGTTAGCCCAGAAAGCTCTTAACTACTGACTTTTTTCTGTGGCTGGAGTTTTGTCGTTAGATTTCTAACGCTCACTTCAGCCACGACTCTAAATACCGGAGTTAGAAAGATCCCATTGAAAAGATAGGATACGCAACTGACGTAAGGGGATCTGCGGTATGGAAAAGTTGCGGCTGGAAAGTGAGCGTTAGACCTTTTCCTGACTGACTCCAAATACCGGCGGTAGCCTAAAACCAGCGTTAGGAGCCTCTAACGCTGGTTTTGACGGCTACCGCCAAACTCTAAATCTAGGCCTTAGGGTTTATTTTATAGGTAAGTATTTAGTTTTAAATAGGATTAATTTATTTAATGATAGGAATATTTTTATAGATAAAACATAATTTATGTAAGAACTTACCTGATAAATTCATTTCTTTCATATTAACAAGAGTCCATGAGCTAGTGACGTATGGGATATACATTCCTACCAGGAGGGGCAAAGTTTCCCAAACCTTAAAATGCCTATAAATACACCCCTCACCACACCCACAAATCAGTTTAACGAATAGCCAAGAAGTGGGGTGATAAGAAAAAGTGCGAAGCATATAAAATAAGGAATTGGAATAATTGTGCTTTATACAAAAAAATCATAACCACCACAAAAAAGGGTGGGCCTCATGGACTCTTGTTAATATGAAAGAAATGAATTTATCAGGTAAGTTCTTACATAAATTATGTTTTCTTTCATGTAATTAACAAGAGTCCATGAGCTAGTGACGTATGGGATAATGACTACCCAAGATGTGGATCTTTCCACACAAGAGTCACTAGAGAGGGAGGGATAAAATAAAGACAGCCAATTCCTGCTGAAAATAATCCACACCCAAAATAAAGTTTAACAAAAAACATAAGCAGAAGATTCAAACTGAAACCGCTGCCTGAAGAACTTTTCTACCAAAAACTGCTTCAGAAGAAGAAAATACATCAAAATGGTAGAATTTAGTAAAAGTATGCAAAGAAGACCAAGTTGCTGCTTTGCAGATCTGGTCAACCGAAGCTTCATTCCTAAACGCCCAGGAAGTAGATACTGACCTAGTAGAATGAGCTGTAATTCTTTGAGGCGGAGTTTTACCCGACTCAACATAGGCAAGATGAATTAAAGATTTCAACCAAGATGCCAAAGAAATGGCAGAAGCTTTCTGGCCTTTTCTAGAACCGGAAAAGAAAACAAATAGACTAGAAGTCTTACGGAAAGATTTCGTAGCTTCAACATAATATTTCAAAGCTCTAACAACATCCAAAGAATGCAATGATTTCTCCTTAGAATTCTTAGGATTAGGACATAATGAAGGAACCACAATTTCTCTACTAATGTTGTTGGAATTCACAACTTTAGGTAAAAATTCAAAAGAAGTTCGCAACACCGCCTTATCCTGATGAAAAATCAGAAAAGGAGACTCACACGAAAGAGCAGATAATTCAGAAACTCTTCTAGCAGAAGAGATGGCCAAAAGGAACAAAACTTTCCAAGAAAGTAATTTAATGTCCAATGAATGCATAGGTTCAAACGGAGGAGCTTGAAGAGCTCCCAGAACCAAATTCAAACTCCAAGGAGGAGAAATTGACTTAATGACAGGTTTTATACGTACCAAAGCTTGTACAAAACAATGAATATCAGGAAGAATAGCAATCTTTCTGTGAAAAAGAACAGAAAGAGCAGAGATTTGTCCTTTCAAAGAACTTGCGGACAAACCCTTATCCAAACCATCCTGAAGAAATTGTAAAATTCTCGGTATTCTAAAAGAATGCCAAGAAAAATGATGAGAAAGACACCATGAAATATAAGTCTTCCAGACTCTATAATATATCTCTCGAGATACAGATTTACGAGCCTGTAACATAGTATTAATCACGGAGTCAGAGAAACCTCTATGACCAAGAATCAAGCGTTCAATCTCCATACCTTTAAATTTAAGGATTTCAGATCCGGATGGAAAAAAGGACCTTGTGACAGAAGGTCTGGTCTGAACGGAAGAGTCCATGGCTGGCAAGATGCCATCCGGACAAGATCCGCATACCAAAACCTGTGAGGCCATGCCGGAGCTATTAGCAGAACAAACGAGCATTCCCTCAGAATCTTGGAGATTACTCTTGGAAGAAGAACTAGAGGCGGAAAGATATAGGCAGGATGATACTTCCAAGGAAGTGATAATGCATCCACTGCCTCCGCCTGAGGATCCCGGGATCTGGACAGATACCTGGGAAGTTTCTTGTTTAGATGAGAGGCCATCAGATCTATCTCTGGGAGCCCCCACAATTGAACAATCTGAAGAAATACCTCTGGGTGAAGAGACCATTCGCCCGGATGCAACGTTTGGCGACTGAGATAATCCGCTTCCCAATTGTCTACACCTGGGATATGAACCGCAGAGATTAGACAGGAGCTGGATTCCGCCCAAACCAAAATTCGAGATACTTCTTTCATAGCCAGAGGACTGTGAGTCCCTCCTTGATGATTGATGTATGCCACAGTTGTGACATTGTCTGTCTGAAAACAAATGAACGATTCTCTCTTCAGAAGAGGCCAAAACTGAAGAGCTCTGAAAATTGCACGGAGTTCCAAAATATTGATCGGTAATCTCACCTCCTGAGATTCCCAAACTCCTTGTGCCGTCAGAGATCCCCACACAGCTCCCCAACCTGTGAGACTTGCATCTGTTGAAATTACAGTCCAGGTCGGAAGAACAAAAGAAGCCCCCTGAATTAAACGATGGTGATTTGTCCACCACGTTAGAGAGTGTCGAACAATCGGTTTTAAAGATATTAATTGAGATATCTTCGTGTAATCCCTGCACCATTGGTTCAGCATACAGAGCTGAAGAGGTCGCATGTGAAAACGAGCAAAGGGGATCGCGTCCGATGCAGCAGTCATAAGACCTAGAATTTCCATGCATAAGGCTACCGAAGGGAATGATTGTGACTGAAGGTTTCGACAAGCTGTAATCAATTTTAGACGTCTCTTGTCTGTTAAAGACAGAGTCATGGACACTGAATCTATCTGGAAACCCAGAAAGGTTACCCTTGTTTGAGGAATCAAAGAACTTTTTGGTAAATTGATCCTCCAACCATGATCTTGAAGAAACAACACAAGTCGATTCGTATGAGACTCTGCTAAATGTAAAGACGGAGCAAGTACCAAGATATCGTCCAAATAAGGAAATACCACAATACCCTGTTCTCTGATTACAGACAGAAGGGCACCGAGAATCTTTGTGAAAATTCTTGGAGCTGTAGCAAGGCCAAACGGTAGAGCCACAAATTGGTAATGCTTGTCTAGAAAAGAGAATCTCAGGAACTGATAATGATCTGGATGAATCGGAATATGCAGATATGCATCCTGTAAATCTATTGTGGACATATAATTCCCTTGCTGAACAAAAGGCAATATAGTCCTTACAGTTACCATCTTGAACGTTGGTATCCTTACATAACGATTCAATAATTTTAGATCCAGAACTGGTCTGAAGGAATTCTCCTTCTTTGGTACAATGAAGAGATTTGAATAAAACCCCATCCCCTGTTCCGGAACTGGAACTGGCATAATTACTCCAGCCAACTCTAGATCTGAAACACAATTCAGAAATGCTTGAGCTTTCACTGGATTTACTGGGACATGGGAAAGAAAAAATCTCTTTGCAGGAGGTCTCATCTTGAAACCAATTCTGTACCCTTCTGAAACAATGTTCTGAATCCAAAGATTGTGAACAGATTTGATCCAAATTTCTTTGAAAAAACGTAACCTGCCCCCTACCAGCTGAACTGGAATGAGGGCCGTACCTTCATGTGAACTTAGAAGCAGGCTTTGCCTTTCTAGCAGGCTTGGATTTATTCCAGACTGGAGATGGTTTCCAAACTGAAACTGCTCCTGAGGACGAAGGATCAGGCTTTTGTTCTTTGTTGAAACGAAAGGAACGAAAACGATTGTTAGCCCTGTTTTTACCTTTAGATTTTTTATCCTGTGGTAAAAAAGTTCCTTTCCCACCAGTAACAGTTGAAATAATAGAATCCAACTGAGAACCAAATAATTTGTTTCCCTGGAAAGAAATGGAAAGTAGAGTTGATTTAGAAGCCATATCAGCATTCCAAGTCTTAAGCCATAAAGCTCTTCTGGCTAAGATAGCCAGAGACATAAATCTAACATCAACTCTAATAATATCAAAAATGGCATCACAGATGAAATTATTAGCATGCTGGAGAAGAATAATAATATCATGAGAATCACGATTTGTTACTTGTTGCGCTAGAGTTTCCAACCAAAAAGTTGAAGCTGCAGCAACATCAGCCAATGATATAGCAGGTCTAAGAAGATTACCTGAACATAGATAAGCTTTTCTTAGAAAAGATTCAATTTTTCTATCTAAAGGATCCTTAAACGAGGTACCATCTGACGTAGGAATGGTAGTACGTTTAGCAAGGGTAGAAATAGCCCCATCAACTTTAGGGATTTTGTCCCAAAATTCTAACCTGTCAGGCGGAACAGGATATAATTGCTTAAAACGTTTAGAAGGAGTAAATGAATTACCCAATTTATCCCATTCCTTAGCAATTACTGCAGAAATAGCATTAGGAACAGGAAAGACTTCTGGAATAACCGCAGGAGCTTTAAAAACCTTATCCAAACGTATAGAATTAGTATCAAGAGGACTAGAATCCTCTATTTCTAAAGCAATTAGTACTTCTTTAAGTAAAGAGCGAATAAATTCCATCTTAAATAAATATGAAGATTTATCAGCATCAATCTCTGAGACAGAATCCTCTGAACTAGAAGAGTCCAAAGAATCAGAATGATGGTGTTCATTTAAAAAATTCATCTGTAGAGAGAGAAGATTTAAAAGACTTTTTACGTTTACTAGAAGGAGAAATAACAGACAAAGCCTTCTTTATGGATTCAGAAACAAAATCTCTTATGTTATCAGGAACATTCTGCACCTTAGATGTTGAGGGAACTGCAACAGGCAATGGTACATCACTAAAGGAAATATTATCTGCTTTAACAAGTTTGTCATGACAATTAATACAAACAACAGCTGGAGAAATAGCTACCAAAAGTTTACAGCAGATACACTTAGCTTTGGTAGATCCAGCAGGCAGTGGTTTTCCTGTAGTATCTTCTGGCTCAGATGCAACGTGAGACATCTTGCAATATGTAAGAGAAAAAACAACATATAAAGCAAAATAAATCAAATTCCTTATAAGACAGTTTCAGGAATGGGAAAAAAATGCCAAACATCAAGCTTCTAGCAACCAGAAGCAAATGAAAATGAGACTGAAATAATGTGGAGACAAAAGCGACGCCCATATTTTTTGGCGCCAAATAAGACGCCCACATTATTTGGCGCCTAAATGCTTTTGGCGCCAAAAATGACGCCACATCCGGAACGCCGACATTTTTGGCGCAAAATAACGTCAAAAAATGACGCAACTTCCGGCGACACGTATGACGCCGGAAACGGAAATGAATTTTTGCGCCAAAAAAAATCTGCGCCAAAAATGACGCAATAAAATGAAGCATTTTCAGCCCCCGCGAGCCTAACAGCCCACAGGGAAAAAAGTCAAATTTTTGAGGTAAGACAAAATATGATAATTTAAAGCATAATCCCAAATATGAAACTGACTGTCTGGAAATAAGGAAAGTTGAACATTCTGAGTCAAGGCAAATAAATGTTTGAATACATATATTTAGAACTTTATAAATAAAGTGCCCAACCATAGCTTAGAGTGTCACAGAAAATAAGACTTACTTACCCCAGGACACTCATCTACATGTTTGTAGAAAGCCAAACCAGTACTGAAACGAGAATCAGTAGAGGAAATGGTAAATATAAGAGTATATCGTCGATCTGAAAAGGGAGGTAAGAGATGAATCTCTACGACCGATAACAGAGAACCTTATGAAATAGACCCCGTAGAAGGAGATCACTGCATTCAATAGGCAATACTCTCCTCACATCCCTCTGACATTCACTGCACGCTGAGAGGAAAACCGGGCTCCAACTTGCTGCGGAGCGCATATCAACGTAGAATCTAGCACAAACTTACTTCACCACCTCCCTTGGAGGCAAAGTTTGTAAAACTGATTTGTGGGTGTGGTGAGGGGTGTATTTATAGGCATTTTAAGGTTTGGGAAACTTTGCCCCTCCTGGTAGGAATGTATATCCCATACGTCACTAGCTCATGGACTCTTGTTAATTACATGAAAGAAATTTAAATATTTAAGTTAGGGGGGTGTTAGGGTTATGGTTAGACTTAGGTTTTGGGGTTAATTCATTTAATATAGTGGCGGCGGTGAAGGGGGGTAGATTAGGGGTTAATCAATGTACTGTAGGTGGCGGCGGTGTAGGGGTGGCAGGATAGGGGTTAATAAATGTAATGTAGGTGGCGGAGGGCTCCGGGTGTGGCGGTTTAGGGGTTAAACAATTAATTTATTTGCGGTGGGGTCCGGGATTGGCAGGATAGGGGTTAATAACTTTATGTAGGTGGCGGCGGTATAGGGGGCGGCAGATTAGGAGTCAATAGGTATAATGTAGGTGGCGGCGGGATCCGGGAGCGGCGGTTTAGGGGTTAATATATTTATTATAGTTACGGCGGGGTCCAGGAGCGGCGGTTTAGGGGGTAATAAGTTTATTTAGGTGCGGGGGGCTCCGGGAGCGGTGGTTAAGGGGGAAAAACTGTATAGTATAGTGTGGGTGCTTAGTGACAGGCTAGCAAGAAAGCTGCTTAGAAGCCAATGAGCAGCGAGATCGATGACTGTTGGTTAACAACAGTCCGCTGCTCACCGCACCGTACTTGGTGTGCAACTTCTTGACAGCTTTCTTGATAACTTTAGCGAATGTATTCAGGTCCGCGGTGGCGATGTAAGGCGAGCTTAGGCAAGCGTATTGGGCCGGCGAATGCAGGTAAGTAGACAGCTTGATAACTAGAGGCCCTGGTCTCTAGTTGTGAGAAATATATGAGGCAAACAAACTAAAATTGTTGGGGTTCAGGGAGCAGCAGATTCCTAGCATAAATACAGCACTGATTCATGGTCAGGAAAGATATAATATTACATTTCATTACAGCATGTTGCATTGCTACCGAATTACGTGTTAACTCTCACCCCAAGGGAGGGGGGTGGGTGGGAACATAGCTTGTTGAGGTCAGCTTCGCAGTTCTGAAGCAGGAAATTAATGGTGATTAGCGAGTGCATGCATCTATGCTCCTGACTGGTTCACCAGGGATCGCCGGTTAATGAATTAGGAGCATACAATTTTTGCATTACAATGATTATTTAAAGAGGAAACCAGGTATATCTAGTAAAACATTTGAGCACTATTGTCACTACTAACTTAACTAGGGCACATTAATACACAGGTATTCTTGAACTAAAATAAGAATTGTTATTCTTCCCTTTTGGTGAGATTTCTTGCAGACATACTGGATGTAACAATGTGATTGCCTTTTGATCATTTATGTGGTTGTGAGAATGTATCACAATGTGTTACAGAGTAAGTGCATTTTTTTAAAAGTTTCTTTGCTGCTTCATACCAGTTAATTTCGCTGAGGAAACCGTTTCCTGTTATTCTGCAGGTGCAAAACTGTCTGTGATCTGTACAATTTATATTCAGCTGACACATACATTTTCTTCCTTTTTTCAGTGAGATAATTATGACTAAAATCAGAGAAATATAGTTTTTGAGTTCAACATTTCCCATAGGAGGTGAGGATTTATGATTGAGATAATATGAGTGGAAGGAGATGATAAGTAAAGGGAAATAATCTACAAATGAAGGTGATTAAGCAAATTGACTTAATGGGTTATGCTATGAAGAAATGATCAGGGACAGTAGGTTGATGTGTTCAGCTTAATAGTCTATAAGGGAGGTGCAGGGAAATAGCAGATTACCTGTTAGGTCTGATTTATAAGGTGCAGAAAGGGTGAATGAACTGTAAGGCTTGATACAAAAGGGCATGGCTCCACAAACCCTTACAATTAGGGCCTGGCACCCTGGTTTAGAGTGGTTAAAACACCCATGGGATCATTTCTAGGCCTCAAAGCTGTGAAATCCAACTTTTCTGGCTCCTAAATTAATGGGCTGGCTCCTAGATTTTGAACAAATTTGTTGAGCCCTGCACTAGGAGGTGTACAGGGAAAGGTGGTTGATCTATAAGGGGTTTAGAGACAAGACAGATAGTTTTTAGGGGGATTTTATGAAGGTTGCACATAGAATGTGGCTGATTTGTAAAGGGTTATTTTCCAGCCCCTCATTAATGTATTTTCTCTATGGGGTGGAGGGATACGGTGGATAAGCTAGAAGTGGTCATGCTTGGTGATGGGGCAAATTTGGAGTGGGTAATATGTTTTAGGGTGATGATCTCTTAGGGGTGCAAGGAGAGGATGTATAATTTATGTGCTGTGCTGGATGATATGTAAGGGGGTGAGGACATAATGAATGCAAGAAGAGGATGGATAATTTATGTGCTGTGCAGAGATACAGTGCATTATTTGTAAGAGGTGATTATCTATGTGGAGTGAATAGAGGAGACAGGTCTATGGGAGATGAATGTGAGGATGGATAATCTACAATTAGTGATGAGTGTTGCAGGTCCCTGATTGCAGTTTATAAGGCATCTTACTAGTTTTCTCTCACTCTCTCCTATTATGTACATGAGGCTCAAGAATACTTGTCCTTTTTTTAAAGAAAATGAATGGAGTGTAGGTCCTGGTGGGAGGAGCTAGCTATGTTTTGAAGCTAGTGAGCTCATGAAGAGCGCGCTGTTCAAACGGCCTACAAAGACTGAGGATTCCTCGGCTGCAGAAGTTTTTTTACAGCTTGGAAACTTGTGCTGTGTCCGCACCAGGAAAACCGGAGACAGAACTACGTTTATGGCTAAATTGCCCAACTGCCCTAGCCTTCTTCAAACACTCAGCTCTGACAGAACTTGCTACCGGGGCCCTGACGCCATCTGGGGAAAATTAGAGGCCGGGTATCTACCTAAGACAACCGGGAAGGCGGTTGAATCCACAAAGAGAGATATTGGCCTCGATATCCAGAAAGGAGATCTACAGCTCCAAGTGCCACAAAGGTCCTCGTAGTCAGTTGAGGCTGCCGCTACACAGCATCTGGGTTATATTGTCCTCTGGGAGCTGTCGCACAACTGAGAGCTGGATTTGATGGAAACCGAACGAGAGGAAACCGGAGGTGCCATTGTAAAGCGGTGAAGATACCTCAGTGATACCTGCACCCACAGGCTGGGACACAGTAGGCTCCTAGTCCGCGCTAAAACACCAAGAAATGTAAAGGGGACACAGAAAGCGGCGTAGAAGCCTCACCAACAGCTGCACCCATGGGCTGGGACGCAGCAAGCTAGAAGTCCGCATTTAACCACAAGGATTGTGACTTGTTTAACTTTACCTAAAACTAACTGATCTAACACAATTATGTACCTTATCCTCTCAGTTCATTATATCGATCTAAATAACCAGACTAACTGAACTAACTGAGTTAATACTATCTAACTTATTCATCATTGTGGGCCATAAAAGGGCTGTCATTGCCTGTCTTGAACCAGGATATACCTGTGTGCTCACTTCATACTGCCTTTAACAAAGTTCTCTCTCTGCTGGCATTGGATCTAAAAATATTTGAGTAAAACACAAGTTTACTAGAGTCATTCTGATGTGATCTTTAACACACCCTTTGGTAAAATCTTTGGACTGGAAACGCTATAAGATACTTTAAGTTTTGATTCCCTTAAAGAAAGAGTACATAAGTGCCATCTTCTTTGTATATACAAATAATAATAATATGGAACTATGACTCTTGTCTCTTTCACAGCTCACATGATATCCTGGGCCTGCTGCAGCTTCTCTTTAAGTAATATTATTTGCCTCTGGAGTAAAAAAAACATAATTGTCTAGAACTGGACTAAACTTCTCATCTGCTTAAGATGAACAACAATGAAAATTATTATATAGCTGAATCTGCTCCACTAATTAATTTACTATTTAGTCTTGTGTAGATTATTGTCCTAAAAAAAAACAGCTGTCTAAGAGTGAATACAACTAATGGTAGACTACTTGATCTTTTTGGCTATACGTATAAATATAGAATGATATATGCTGTCTTTAAGTAGCAACTAATTCTGTGGTAGACATTTTTTTGTGTATAATAAAGTTACTAACAATGCTAGCTGTGATATATTAAAGGGAATTGCAGTAATTGGGGCTGTTGCCATTTAACCCCTGGTAAAGGGGCTTACTTGCACTAAACACTTTTGTGTGTTTTTTTTGTTTCGTTTATATATATATATATATATATATATATATATATATATATATATCACCCACACTGTTTTTTTCTCTCTCTATAATTCGATTTACCACTTTAATTCACCACAATACTGAAGACGACATATTAATTATCAGAATCTACCGACACTAAAGGTCCTTAACTGGACAAATTTATTCTACACTCTAAACCTAATTCAGTGACAATGGCTCCAAAATCCAAAGATAAAAGAATAAATACTAGTAGAAACACAGATACAAGTTTAGTAACAAACGAGGAAGAAATATCTCTTTAACTTCAGAGATTAAAATCTTCTTAACTAGACTGTTAGAAGCAGAGACACAAATTTCTACCCTAGAAGATCAAGTAATTATTATGAATAAGAATTTACTGTCTCAGGGTAAAGAGGTAGCTGCACTGCTTGCAAGGACAGAGGACCTCAAAGATAGGTCAAGGCATGACAATATCAAAGTAATAGGTCTACCTATCAAATTCTAGGACTTGGGGACTCAATACCGCTAGCAGTAGAAAGACCTCACCGGATGGGCACATTAAGTAAAGATCAACAGGACTCTAACAAAGGACGTCCCAATATGATAAAATATCTCAACTTTCAAGATAAAGTTAATCTCTTTAGAAACTACCGTAAATTGAGCGAGTGCAGAATTGACCAAACTAAGATCTTACTCTTTCAGGACTATTCAGCAGAGACTGCAGCCAAAAGGAAGGAAATTGCCCCATTCTGCACTGCTCTAATTAACGCAAACATTAATGCTAAATTATTATATCCAGCAAAAATTCTTCTTTCTGTGAATGGGTCTACGAAAATGGTAAATAACACTGTTGGGGCACATGTATTAATGAAAGAACTGAAACTGGAATAAAAGGGAGGAACTGGGAAGTATGTTAAAAAAAAAAAATTCTCCTCCCCTTCACTGTGGTCATTTATAAACCAAAGAGGGAAGCGACTGTAATAACTTTATTAATACTTAACATTTTAAAAATGTGAATATTTTATCTTGGAACGTGGGGGGAATTATATCTCTAATAAAACGGAAGTGGATTCTAAAACATTTAAATAAATTCAACCCCCAGATATTATTCATACAGGAGACACATTTAAAAACCTCTGAAATTGTTAAACTGGAAGCATTCTTGGTGGGGGAAGCTATATCTACTCCCTATTATGGGCAGAAGAAGGGGATCTGTATTCTCTTCCATTAAAAGCTTAGTTTTAATATTATTTCCCAAGATATATACTCTAATGCTATATATATATAATTATAGTGATTAATATTCAAGGACTGAAACTAGTACTCTGTAACATGTATGGTCCTAACAAACCAGACTTGGTATTTTGGGAAAAATTAAGAACACAACTTATGAAACATAACGGGAAAAAAATCATAGTGGCAGGTGACTTTAACATGGTTCCACATGCAAGTCTGGATAGGTTCTCAATAACACAAAATCGTATTAGATCTAGAACAAATAACTGCTATAAATATTTCACACAAGATCTAAACCTACAAGACATCTGGCGTTTACAAACCCCAGATAAAAGAGTGTACACTTGCAAGTCAAAGACCCACGGGTCCTTCTCGCGGATAGATTTCTTCCTAGTATCAATTAATCTTCTGGGCAACACCATCATTTCAGATATTAAAGAAATTCTTATTTCAGACCATTCAGTGATCTCCCTAAAAATACAAGACCATATTTTCACTTCCCCAAAATTCTCATCTTTTTTTCCCCAAAGATATTTGTCAGATAATTTACATTTCAATAATTGGCTTAAAGAAAAATGGAAATTATTTTTTTAATAATAATAAGGAAGCTTTGGATTAACCAGATATTTTTTGGGAGACCTTCAAGGCATTTATAAGAGGGGAAATTCTTGCATATCTTTGTAAATGGAAAAAATAAAATAAACAGAGGGATATACAACTGGCAATGCAGGTTAAAAACTCCTATGCAAGATATATTTAATCGCCAAAGAAAGTTACTTGGGAAAAATACTCCATTAGTAGACAGGAGAGAAAAAAATTCTTAAAGCAAAGAGATATCGAGGAAGAAAAAAACCCAAAAATGTAAGTTTAGGAGTAATTACGGAAGATTGGCCATATTTTTATCTGCACTAATCAAACAACTCCGATCATAATTCTATTTGACCCTCAGAGAAAATAGTCAAAGAATTTCCGACCAAAGGATGATAAGAGAGGCCTTTCTTAAAGGGACACTGAACCCAATTTTTTTCTTTCGTGATTCAGATAGAGCATGAACTTTTAAGCAACTTTCTAATTTAATCCTATTATCAATTTTTCTTCGTTCTCTTGCTATCTTTATTTGAAAAAGAAGGCATCTAAGCTAAGGAGCCAGACATTTTTTGGTTAAGGACACTGGACAGCACTTTTTTTTATTGGTGGGTGAATTTATCCACCAATCAGCAAGAACAACCCAGGTTGTTCACCAAAAATGGGCCAGCATCTAAACTTACATCTTTGCTTTTCAAATAAAGATACCAAGAGAATAAAGAAAATTTGATAATAGAAGTAAATTAGAAAGTCACTTAAAATTGCATGCTCTATCTGAATCAAAATGTTTTTGGGGCTCAGTGTCCCTTTAAGTACTATCAAGCAATCTATACAAAAAAAGAGATACATTTACAGAACAAAGAAAACGTCTGGGCCAGATGTGTTACTCCTAAACTTAACCCACAAGAACTGATAGGCCTAACCTTGCCGATTTCTCTAGATAAAGTGTTACAACATATACACTCAGCTAAGGGAGGTAAATCACCAGGACCGGACTTTCTACTGGCAGAACAATATAAATGCTTAAAGGACGAGATTGCTCCCATGCTAGTTAATCTTTTTAATCAATATTTTATAGAAAATAAAATAAAATTTGAAATACTTTAATGCCTCTACAATTACAATGCAAGACAATAAATACGGTCTATATAACACCAGCACAACTAGGCAAATGTTCTATAAATAATTCTTTAAATTGCTCTAGATGTAACAAAGCATGGGCTGACTTAACCCATTGTCTATGGTACTGTCCGAAAATCAGACAATTTTGGAACAAAATCAATTATTGAGGCCTATTTAACAACGGTCTGTCAGACCTGATCCGACTGTGCGGATCAGGTCCAACAAACCTTGCTGAATGCGGAGATCAATATGCTCTCCGTATTCAGCATTGCACCAGCAGCTCTTGTGAGCTGCTGATGCAACGCCGCCCCCTGAAGATTCGCGGCCAATTGGCCGCCAGCAGGGGGTTGTCAATCAACTCATCATACTTGATCGGGTTGATTTGTGGCGATGTCTGTCTGTCTGCCTGCTCAGAGCAGGCGGGCAGGGTTAAGGAGCAGCAGTCTTTAGACAGCTGCTTCATAAACATGGGGCGTCAAGCTCCATAGGCCCCATTGGCTCAACAGGGCTTTAGAATGGGATATGTGTTTTTAAAATAAAAAAAAACTCTTTTTTTATGTGCTTCGGACAGACATAGAAACTATAAGTTGATTAATTCAGCTATATTACTGGGAAGAAATCTTATCCTAGCAAATTGGAAAGCTAGTAAGACCCCTCCCCCCTTTTCTAGGTTCTTAAAAGAAATAAGGAACAATACCTTATATCACCTAATATAGAGAAATCTTTAAATATTTATTTGGGAAAGTGGTTAGGACCAATACCCTATAGCGTTACAATTACAACTAATAGCATCACTTGAAACGCTGAATGCACTCTACTCTTTGGTACAAGGTGAGGTTCACACAAGAATATGACTAGAGCAGTGAGGGGAAAGGATTTTTTTCCCCCCTTGTGTTTTGTTGTTTTTGCTACTACTATATTTGAACTCGACTGAGGTAAACAGGACGATCCTTAGTGGTATAGAAGGACCGTTATGTCTTCCCCCTAGTATTCCACTTAGATACTAGGGGTTAGGAAGAGATCTTAGTTGTTTAAAATTTGAAACAAAAATCTTAATACATCATTTAAGAACTGATTTATGATAAGAAGAAATGCATGACTATGAGACTTTTAATTTTAAATTATTATAAAAAGTAAAGCACCAGCAAAATGAAGGTACTAAGTCAGAAAGAAAGTCTTGTGATTTCTCTTTTTTCATGTCTTATTTTTCTGTCTTTTTTATGAAGCCCTGTATGGCAGACAGCTTATAAATTCGTTAGTCTGTGAAAGGTAAAAAGAGAGGGCGACTCCTAGTGCAGACAAGGTGTAAAGACCCCCTTAGATGGATCCCAAATAGGTGGGTACTCACAATATGTAGCGCACACAATAGTGCAAGTAACACTTACTGGGAATATTATGGTGTCCCAGTACACATATCAGCCAGCCAGATTGTTTTTATGCAGCTTATAAATTGTATGTTGATTATTTTGCTGGTTATAAAATAAAGAATTAAATAAAATAAAAAGAAAATGAATATTTTATACATAATCAGTTCTCTGACACAACTGAGCAGGTTGTCTACCAATGCCCAATGCTTTCTGCACATATGCAGTAGTTTTTCCATCTAGCCAGTGTAGAACGTCTCAGGAGACACAGACACTGATTGGCTGTACCAATCTGTTTACAAAACAAGAAATCTGCCATCTTTACGGACAGGGCATGAGCTCCAGCAAAGGCAATTTGCAAATTCAAACTTGTGATAAGAAACATGCAAAAAATGCACTGAAATACTTTACATGCATGGCTGGAAATAATTCATTAAAGGGACACAATGTAGATAGAGGGTGCATTTAACTCATGAGGATTATGTGGCTGCAAAGCTTACACAATGAAGATATGTGCTTGCTCCATAGTTCCTGTTCCACGAGAGCTCCTACCTCAGTATGCTGTCATAGAAAGAAGCAAAGTTTCAACAGAGGATACCAAGAGGTAAACTGGATTTTTTAGTGCACAATCTGGGCTCCATTTATTAAATTTGTGTATGCAGCTTTGTAGTCCTTATGGTGCATGGTCTCTGGTGCAAACCTGCAACCATAAGTTATGTAGCAACAGTCTTATAAGAACAGTGTACTGTAAAATTGTTGTTCCCTTAATGTGTTTCCAATGACTACTTATACCAGCTGCAGAGTATGAAATGTATAAGAAATTGCCACTTTAGGTTTATTTTGTATATGAAATAGTATGCTTTATTCTTTTAAACCGCAACCCATTAAAATGGGTTGAGTTTGCAGGGTAATCAGGTCTCCTTTTTTATCACTTTCTTTACACACACATGCTTCTTTATATTATCTCTGTCTATAAACCAAAATCCAGTACTTAGGCCATGATGATAAAAGATTATCCTGCTTTGAGAGAAATTGTACTGCAGACTTCACAGGGGTTGAACTCACTGAATACTATAAGAAAAAGGGCATAATCCTCCAGTGCTGTGAGATCTCTCACAAGATTCTGGACAGGCAAATTTTGCTTTACTTGTCTAAGGGGGTATTTTCTGCATTTCTGTATGTGAAGGAGACACAAGTCCAGCACTGCACGATATGAGAGTTTTTATATTACTTTACATTTCAGATTGGGTCCTTTCAGTATTATTACATTTAAGCATTGCACTTTCTATTTTCTATTTTAATACTTTTAGATTTTACAAATTCTGATAATGTTTTTAATGTCTCTGTGTTACTTTAACAAATTAGAATCATATATTGTATATTTCTCTGTACCTTGTACAAATTATATTGCATTTTGTATTTGTTTCTATTGTAAAAAAAGATCGCTTCAGAAAGTTGGAGGGACAGGGGAGTTCCCAGGATATGTCTGAAGCTCTCTCACAATTATTGTGAAATGCTGAAACCATTTTTACACAAGCTGGTCTCACTGAATTATCTTGCCAGCTGTATGCAGGTTAAGTTTGCTCACAATTCCCTCTACACCTATTTAACTGCAAGAAAAGTAATATATACTGAACAAGTTAAATTTTAGGGAAAACATTTCAGTTTAATTTGTATTTGCTGCAAAGTGAGACTTTATATCAGCCCCAGGTGTTCTCCTTTTTTTTTAAGGCATCTCCAATATCTCTAGGAATTTTTGATGATCTACCGTTTTCTTAAAGAATTAATTCCCTGCAAATTCTGCGCTATCATTTCTTTCCAAACTAGAGAGTCTTTGCTTATCGTGCCCATAAAATTTGGCCGCTTCAGTTTCCCAGAGAGCTTCATTATTTTCTAAGTTTTATTTTTTAAATAGAAGAAATACAAAGTGCAATGTAATTAGTAAAATATACACATACTATATAAAGTATGAGCCTACCCAGATACTGCGAAGGCATCATAAGAATTTGTAAAATCACAATCCTAAATAAACTGCTGTATACAAAATAAAATACAAAGTGCAAAGTTAAATACAATAAAACTAATCGGAAGCGCAAAGTAATAAAAATACAAAGCACAAAGTGTAAATTCATCAGAACTCTTGTGTCATGCAGTGCTATATTGCACTAGGCATCTCTCCTTCACAAACAGAAATGCAGGAAAAGTTCCATAGGAAAAAAAAAAAGAAGAAAAAAGAAAAAGAAATCAGAGAGCTCTTTAATATATTTTGAAACATTTCTATTTTAGAAGGAATAAAAATATTTTTGGAGTACCATGTCCCTTTAAGGGAGGCATTTATTCTTTAGAATAAATTCAAGCTAAAAACAAATACAGCTGCATAAAATAACTGTAAATAACTGACTTTCTGTAATTATCCTTAAAATGCATTGGTTTCACAGAGACTGCCTGGACAGATGTGCCACACTGTTTTGATACTAAGGAATCAGCAACACTTTGCCTCAAAATCTAACCACAAACTGCTCTTTGTGACTTGCTATGTTACAGTTAAACAGTTTTTATTAAGGACACACACAGGAATTTACTATCCAGGACCAATCAATGTGCCCCCATTCCCTCCAACAGTATGGGGATAAAATAGCCTGCATAGCTCAGCAACTTAATGTACCGTTTTAAGTGTCACATGCATGGTAGCTGGGGGTTGAGCAACAATACGCGTTAGTTTGTAGTACCATCTGGGAATAATGCCAGATACCTATAAAATAGCACTCTGTGCTGGAAACCAGCCAACCCAAAGCAGTAGCATAAACAAGGAATCTTAGCAATAACCCAATAAGAATGAAAACAATGAATCTGCTGCTCACATAGGGAAGTCTTTGTGGCGCACAGCTCCGGGTAAGGGCACATGCACTGGGTCAGAGAAGACAATGCCAACCAGAATCAAGGGTCAGACATTTTTGAAAAGCCAAGTTGCAGATTAATAGTGAAAGGAATCACCTTTTGACACTCAATTAGACTTCATTATTTTGTTCAGTAAAACTGTTGTAATCCATTTTGTCCACACTCCTAATCCTAATACCACTTAAAGCTGACAGAGTAGAGAAGAAAGGAATTAAACAGTGAAAAGCCATCTTCACATTGTAGGTTATTCAAAGGGAGATTAATCTGTTATTTTATGTCAGCAATTAAAGGGACATGAATGACAGAAATAACTAAATTATGTAAGTTAAAAATACCATCAAACAGCTGGTTTAGTATATTTACTGCATTTTAGAAACATAGGTTACAGATTTTTCAGTTTAATCTGTCTAGGGAGATTTGGACAAAGTGCAAGTTTAACACAATAACACTACACTGGAAATTATCTGCATACAAAATAAAGGCATTAAAAGTCCGTAAAATGTAATTTTGTTAAAAAAATTGTATTGTTTTGCAGTCCAGACACACACACCTGAAACAAACCTATTAAAAAGGCAGTTATCTTCTTTTGCTTTTTATGAACAGATGCAATGAGCTCTTGCACTGATCAGTCATAATGAACCATGTTGCAATATTTTTTTTTTTTTTTTTAAGTCTCTAAATGCACTCCAGCTTCTTTTGGAATGTGGATGTTTTCATAGGTTAATTTGCAAGAAAAGTGTGAAACATTATTAATGAAAGTAGATTGTAAAATTATTTTTTAATATCATTTATAAACATTTTATAGGGAATACAATTTTGAGTTTGATATAGACCCTGGTTTCTCAACAGCCGGGCCGTGGCCCAGTACCGGGCCGTGATAGCCCTGCTGGTGGGCCCCGACCTGTCATGCCCCCACTGCACACTCTTACCCCACTGCACACCAGGGGCAGACTGAGACCAATCAAGGCCCCAGGAAGACTGTCTCACACTGACCAAAATGTATTACATTTTATGCAAATGAACATGGTAGCCTCCCTGACCTGCCCCCATCAGGCCCCCCAACCTCCAGGGCCAGACCCCACACTCCATGGCCCTCACAGCGACAGACCCCCGCCAGGGCCCCCACTAAACCCACACTTACTTACTTAGTTACTGATAGGGCAATTGAAAACTCCAGCTTAAGGAATGCACTAGGATCTGTGGAGATGCCATTTGTGGGCCCCTTTACTTGCTGGTAGTTCGGCCCAGGTCCTATTTGCTTGGCTGATCAGCCCGCCCCTGCTGCTCACTATATATATATATATATATATATATATATATATATATATATATATATATATATATATATATATATATATATATATATATATATATATATATATATATATATATATATATATATATATATATATAGACAAAAAAGAGCACTCACTGGGTCTATCTTTGATATAGCATAAAAATGCTTTTTATTTGTACCTGTACAAAAAAAAAGCATTTTTATGCTATATCAAAGATAGACCCAGTGAGTGCTCTTTTTTGTCGCTATTACTGAATGTTGTTTGGATGCACCCTGGGCGGATGTAACACAAAGTGAGTGCAGAGTTCACCAGAGACTGATATACATACACACATATATATACAACTACCGGGCCCTGGACATGTCTAGCTAAAATTTACCGGGCCTGGAGCTCACTTTGGTTGAGAACCACTGATATAGACAGTTTCTTTTTATTTAACTTGCAGCATGATTGTGTATAACTGGAGACTAGGGGGCCAATTTATGAAAGTGCGAACGGACATGATCCGTTGTAATAATCATGTCCGCCGCACATTGATTAATGCCAACAGCATATGCTGTCGGCATTTATCATTGCACAAGCAGTTCTGGTGAAATGCTTGTGCAATGCCGCTCCCTGCAGATTCACAGCCAATCATCATAAATCGGCCCCAAGAAATCTTCCTCTGGAGGCTTTAAACAAAATCTTTTTCAACACTACTTAGAAATAATTTCAGACACCCAAGGATCATGAATAGGTTTCTCCTAATGCTACAAGAATATTTTCTGGCATGGGGTCTTAGAGGCAAGAGTGGATATCTTGATCTGCTTGGCTTTAGAAAATTAAGTTTTGGGTTTCCAAGAAGTTTTGGGAGAACCTGATCGCAGTGTTGAGGAAGTGGACTGCCAAAAGGAACTAAAATGCCCTGAAATCCTATGTTTAAACTTTGATTTATTTATCTTGTAGCAAGAGGGATCCTTTACATCTAGTGACTGTGGTAATAATTGCAACAAGTCCCGGACCAAACAAGATTTTACCCTGAAAGGGAAAACTATAAAAGTTTGTTTTTAGAGACCATATGGCAGACCAAGATTTGAGCAATAAGTCCAAAAACAGCCATAGCAGAGCACTTTGTTGGGGGTCCTTAGAAGTCTCAAGTGGTCCTGAATCTCTTCCAGGGTTACCTCACCAGAAATTAACTCTGAAAGTTTATCACACCAGACTACAGTAGCTGCAGCTATACAGCTGGCTGAAACATAAACCCTACCAACTAGAATGATCATCTATGAAATTTTTCAAGATTTCTATCCATCAGATCCTTGAAAAAGGTATTATCCACTAAAGGAATTGTAGTCTACCAACTAAGAGTAAATATTGCTCAATTCACCAAAAATAGTTTCCAAAACCTAATTTTAAAGAAAATGGGAAACATGACTCTGAACTGGGTGGATGGAATATAAATAAAATCTATTTATTGGGGGCAGAGTCAACTATGGAGAGTGAAACACAGCGCTCCTGAAAAAAGTTAAATCCAAAGTGACAGTAAGAGGGATAAACTAAGAGTGAGAGGCAGATACCTCGAGTAATACACCCCTGCAACATCAGCTGTTCTAACAGGGACTGATAGAGCATTCTGAACTTTGACGCTGCGGGCGCCACGAGTTTCAAACTGGCACTAAAGCCATATGAGTTAGGAGTGTGGGATCGCCAGAACAACAGGTCTGAATCAGCCTAATAAAAACAGAGAATGGTTTTCGGGGGCGCTCAGTAAGCTCAAAACGTTAGAGATATGGGTATGATCACATTAATAATGGGGACCTTAATAAGGGTGTTCTCAAATAATTATATATATATATATATATATATATATATATATATATATATATATATAAAATTATATATATTTGGACTCTTTTCCTTTTTGGTAAAAAATTATTGAAGGATAAATCACTCTTTTTTTTCTTTTATTGAAAAATACACCTTTATGTATTTATTCGTGAATGATCTACAGAAGAGCAAAAAATTCAAATGTATATATATATTTGGACTCTTTTCCTTTTTGGAAAAAAATTATTGAAGGATAAATCACTCTAAAACTGCTGCAATATGAATTGCAGGTGCCATAACAGCGGTAAAAACATCGGACATATAAACTATGCCTGTGGCGTGATTAACCACCAACTCTTCTGAAGAGACACCGGCCTAACTTTACGCCAGAACAGCCTAGAAAAAGCGAGACATAGAGGTGGGTGCTTCTGCTACAAGTTTTTCACCTAAAACTTAAGTTCAACCCTACCTATAAACATTCAGTGACCTCAACTACATCTGAGGCCTGGTCAGTAGTTGGAGCTAGTAACAAAGTGTGATCTCTGCACATATACCACACATAGCCTGTGAACAGCACTTGGGGCAGATTACAGAGACTGTCAAGTACATTACTGTTCCCTGGTGCAAGCTGTAGGCCACAGCAACACCACTCTCTCCCTTTCATACAATTTTCAGGCCTAGAAGACAGCAGAGAACTTGCAGGCTTCATAGAAGCACTTTACGTTTATTTTGCTACTAATACAAGCAGATTACTGATAACATAAGGGCCTGAATGGCTTTAATATAACTGAGGCCACTTCTCAACCTAACACCCCACATTCTTTACACAGTGAGACACTCTCCCTCCCATTTCTCATTGGGTGCTTTTCCAGTGGGTCATATCCTCAATCCCCTCTCCGACTTCATCTAGTGTGTCGTAGCTGCATTTGCAAGTTCATACCTAGAAAAGTCATGGTCCAAATACAGTAGCAGGGGACAATTACATGCTCACCAACTTGATAATCTATATCATTCACTGTATTAAGAGAAACATGAGTGAAATCCCCTAAGAAGGGGGTTTGGGGGGCAAACGTACCACTTGCCACAACTGGGGATCCCCTAACAAAGCTGGATTCATAAATACCCTGATTACCCCACCACACTTCTAGAAGAGTTCTATATTCATCATCAGCTAGAGATACCATCTAGACCCACTAACCATACCACTCCATACCACTAACCCTGAGGTTATAACAGATTGCTCACTCCAATAAGAAAAAGCAAAGACAGCTATAAGGGCCTAAACGCACTGTTGCTGATCATTTTAATAGCAAAGTCCAATTTGACAGAGACTGTTCGGATGAAGACTCCAGAGAATCTCACCTTTCTCTTTAGACGGCTCTGAAACAAGATACCTCAGCCTTATCTAAATGTACAAGCATGACTTTCCAGTTTTAGAGTCCATAAAAGCCCTCTCTAACAAAGTGGACTACTCCTTACTCAGAAATGAGATAAGAAGCTCTGTGGCGGAACTGAAAATAAATTGTAATGCCTTGGGAGAGAGAACTGATGCAGGAAGATCTGTCAGTAGATGAAGTCAATTTGCTCATATACGCAAACACTTGCTGAGACCATCTCTGACCTGGAAGCTAAAATGGCGGACCTAGAGGAAAGGTTGAGTCGTAATAATATTAGAGTTAGAGGAATTCTGTAAGAGATAGGCACAGCAGACCTTCCAGCTTATTTATTGGGCTTATTTAAATAACTCCTTGGCACCCTGCAGGACTTTGACCCTCTCATAGATCGAGCCTATTGAGCCCTCAGGCCTAGGGCAGCAACATCTGACATGCCAAGAGATGTTATCATCAGGTTACATTACTATACATTCAAAGAACAACTTTTATGAGCGGCATTTGTCAATAAATCTCCCACAGACAAATATAAGGACATCCAGCTGTTCCCTGGTATATCCTCTGATACGCTGGCTAAAAGGAGATCCTTTCTACCTGTAACGCAAAGTTTGAGAATATCTGGAATTAAGTACAGATGGGGATTCCCAGTTAAACTATTCTTTCAACATGACAGCAAAAGTTACATAGTATCTGTCAGGGTTTTTTCCCTGTTTTGTTTGCCATGTGCTGCTGGCAGCCATTTACTCACCTCTCTTCCTGACTATGGTGCATTGTGGGGGATGCTGCTCATTTCCTGCACTTCCTTTTATGGCCAGACTGGTATGCATCATCCGTGTGAGACAGGATGCAGTCTCAGAATTGTGATGTCATCACTTATTATTTAAAGGGCCTCTGTTCAGTATGCTTTGCCTTTGCGTTGTCTCAGAGCTGTTTGTGGAGCTCCTGTGTATTACCTGGCTGCCTGACGTCCTTCCTGGTTCCTGATCCCTGGCTTGTTCCAGACTCTGCTGTTTTCCTTGTTGCTGATTCCGGCTCAACTGACTATTCGCTTTGGCTCCTGACTCGGCTCATCTGACTACCAGCTCTGGTTTTGACTCCTGGCTTGTTATTTGACTTGTGGACTTTTTATTATTTTTTGCTATGAATAAAGGTGTGATTATTTTTGCACTTCTTGTCTCAGTCTGATTCCTGGCACCCTGACAGTATCAAACCTGGACCAAAGTCTAAAATTATTATAATCCATTGGACTGCACACTTGACCTACTCCTACTGGAACTTCAACCGATGACCAAAGAGTTCTCAGAGTTACAGCCACTGATTAAAAGAGCAAACACTCATACAAAAAAAAAAGAGATCCAGACTTAGCTGGCATATAATAGGGTCTCACTTTTATCAAGGAATAAACCGACTGAAATTCTTCATTATATGCCGCAGAACATGGACCTTCCCTCACTAGACACTAACGAAACTTATGATGTGTCTTATAGGTCTGACTAGTTTAAAATGTTTCATAATGGTATTTTAATGTCTTTTCTATTCACTCTCTTTCATCTCCTGTTTGCTTCTAAACACAGGAGATATGGTTGAAATGTTTTGCACAAAATGTTGACATGTTGTTACTTTTTTGTTTAGATAGTCGTCAACCCTAACATTTAGCCAATGTCTTTTTTAAACTTCTATCCACACAAATAATGAGCTTCCATAGATATGGTTCAGAGGTTTATGGTGACTCTAAGGGTAATATCCTACTTATTGGCGAAAGGAAGGGAATATACTCATTACCCTGATCACCTATTACTAATCTAGGGTCTGACATCACCAAGTGGTACCCGTCCCGCATCTCATCTCATACACTCCCCCGCTGACAGCTACTCAACATAGAGATCAATAAATCCTCACTAGTTACCTGCCTATCATCTCCCCCCAAACAATACTTTTATCAGCTTAAAATAGCATCATCTCCGACCGCTTGGGTCATAAAATCGGACCGATCCTGCAATCTAGAAGCAACCTTCACTTTCAAACCCTGCTCAGTGACTCCTAGGTTTTGAACGAGTGTGTTACCTGGTACTCATCTTTACCTTGTCCTTGGTGTTGCGGTAGCTCTGAGGTGGATAAAGCCACACCACCAGCACCATTGCCCCAAATACTCTTTCTGCTCTACTTGCTATGGGTTCATTGCCATACGAACTGGGATTGAGTAATGTCGTTATTATCTCTTACCGCACAGGCAGGTATAGATGTAAGGTCCGTATGTACATCAATTCCTCTAGCAGGCATTTATTAATAATGACTCCTTGATCTTATGCCTGAACATATGTTTGCACAGACTATTAACTGGACTGCAGCAGCCTCACTGAACTATGTTTGCATATAGGTATTGTGTTTGTTTGCAGTCTCTCTTTATCTGGCTTCCCCATTCACCTCCCTCATCTATATGGTTCCTGCCATTTGAGCATAAGCATTGGGTTCATTAAACTTCAGCCTAACATTCAGATACCAACCCTGGTTATTTCTCGCCCTGCAGCCCTTTTACAAAGTAATGCTCTCCTCACTATTATGTGCAATGTTTCTATGTTTTCCTCTTCTTTATGAAAAGAAAGTATTTTCAAGGTGTGCCATAGATAGCTTACATATGCACACCTCTGCTATACAAGGGTCAGAGTCCCATGTTACTCTACTTTTAAGCTCTGCAGCACCTCAATGGAGTCCTCATAACAAGCTACCATTCAATATTAATATTGGCTCCTGCTATACAAGAGAAAACACTTTAACTCATACCAAGTGAGTCTACATACTTACGGCTAGATTACGAGTTGTGCGTTAGGGTAAAAAAGCAGCGTTAAGAGGTCCTAACGCTGCTTTTTTATGCCCGCTGCTATTACGAGTCTTGAAGGTTTAGGGTCACCGCAGACTTCTTTGGCCTTACCGCAAAACGACTTACCTAAATTTTGTAAAATCTTTTTTCTATGGGACTTCCAAAGCGCCGGTATTACGAGTCTGTACTGGGAGGCTAAAAAGTGAGCGGTACACCCTCTCCTGTCAAGAGTCCTAACGCTTTTTAAAGTCAGTAGTTAAGAGTTTTATGGTACAACGCCGTAACATAAAACTCATAACTAAAGTGCTAAAAAGTACACTAACACCCATAAACTACCTATTAACCCCTAAACCGAGGCCCTCCTGCATCGCAAACACTGAAATAAAATTTTAACCCCTAATCTGCCACTCCGGACACTGCCGCCACCAACATATTTATGAACCCCTAATCTGCTGCCACCAACATCGCCGACACCTACATTATATTTATTAACCCCTAATCTGCCGCACCCAATGTCGCCGCCACTTACCTACACTTATTAACCCCTAATCATCCGCACCCAACGTTGCCGCCACTATAACATATTAACCCCTAAACCGCCGCATTCCAGCCTCACAAACATTAGTTAATTATTAACCCCTAATCTGCCGTCCCTAACATCGCCACCACCTACCTACATTTATTAACCCCTAATCTGCCGCCCCAATGTCGCCGCCACTATATTAAAGTTATTAACCCCTAAACCTAAGTCTAACCCTAACCCCCCCTAACTTAAATATAATTTAAATAAATCTAAAGAAAATTACAATCATTAACTACATTATTCCTATTTAAAACTAAATACTTTCCTATAAAATAAACCCTAAGATAGCTACAATATAACTAATAGTTACATTGTAGCTATTTTAGGGTTTATATTTATTTTACAGGCAAGTTTGTATTCATTTTAACTAGCTAGAATAGTTACTAAATAGTTATTAACTATTTAATAACTACCTAGCTAAAATAAAGACAAATTTACCTGTAAAATAAAACCTAACCTAAGTTACACTAAATTAAATACAATTACCTAAATCAAATTAAATTAGCTAAAGTACAAAAAAGAAAAAAACACTAATAATAAATAAAATAATAAACAAATGACAGATATTTAAACCAATTACACCTAATCTAATAGCCCTATTAAAATAAAAAAGCCCCCCCAAAATAAAAATAAAACATAGCCTAAACTAAACTACCAATATCCCTTAAAAGGGCCTTTTGCAGGGCATTACCCCAAAGTAATCAGCTCTTTTACCTGTAAAAAAAAAATACAAACAACCCCCCCAACAGTAAAACCCACCACCCACACAACCAACCCCCCAAATAAAATACTATTTAAGCTAGCTTAGGGTTTATTTTATTGGTAAGTATTTAGTTTTAATAGGAATAATGTAGTTTATGATATGAATATTTATTTAGATTTATTTAAATTATATTTAAGTTAGTGGGTGTTAGGGTTAGACTTAGGTTTAGGGGTTAATAACTTTAATATAGTGGCGGCAACGTTAGGGGCAGCAGATTAGGGGTTAATAAATGTAGGTAGGTTGCGGCGACATTGGGGGCAGCAGATTAGGGGTTAATATATATATATATATATATATATAATGTAGGTGTCTGATGTTGGGGGCAGCAGATTAGGGGTTCATAAATATAATGTAGGTGGCGGCGGTGTCCGGAGCGGCAGATTAGGGGTTAATAATATAATGTAGGTGTCGGCGATGTTGGAGGCGGCAGATTAGTGGTTAATAAGTGTAAGATTAGGGGTGTTTAGACTCGGGGTTCATGTTAGGGTGTTAGGTGTAGACATAACTTTTATTTCCCCATAGGAATTAATGGGGCTGCGTTACTGAGTTTTAAGCTGCTTTTTTGCAGGTGTTAGACTTTTTTTCAGACGGCTCTCCCCATTGATTCCTATGGGGAAATTGTGCACGAGCACGTACGAACAGATCACCGCTGACTTAATCAGTGCTGGTATTGGAGTGCGGTAATGAGCAAAATTTTGCTCAACGCTCACTTCTCGTCTTTTAACAAGTGGTTTCTGAAAACTCGTAATACCAACGATGCCGGTAAGTTAGCGGTGATGGAAAACTGCTCGTTAGCACCGCACAGCTCAAAACAAAAAACTCGTAATCTAGCCGTTAGTTTCTCTCTCCCTGCAAAGGTTCACTTTTAGCTACTTCAAAATCCTGGTTGCAGAAGCCCTTAGACAATTGTAATAAGGTTCATTTATAGCCAAGTATGTTCAGTATATAGGAACTATAGTCATGTAATTGAGGCTTCAACATGTCATATATATTATAATGCCCACCTGTGTATAAATCCACACATAAGTTTGGTTACTAAATTATATCTTAGTTATTTCTAATTGACCATTACTCATGATATCTATCACAGAAACTACTTCACATTTGGTTTTCGCATGCATCCGAGCTAACAATTGTATTCCATTGATTACACTAAGGACTCTAGTTATCAAGCCGTCAACCTCAAATACGCTGGAATTCCGCAGCGTATTTGTGGCGAGGCTGATTCGCCTTAGTTATCAAGCCCTACACACTGGCAAAAGTAGAATTTAGTGACGTAAGCTTCGATCCGCCGGACTCAGACCGACACAGATCGATTCTTACGTCACTCCAGATGTTCCGCACACAAGTTCGGCACAATCTGACTACTTTTGCTAGTTATCAAAAAACTAGCAGGTACGCTCGGCACTTTTCCGGCCCAGCGTACCTGGCTTTCAAACCGCCGCCCTAGAGGTGGCAGATCCCATAGGAATCAATGGGAGTCTGAACATAGCGAAAGTTCATGTTCGCTGCTGCCCGACATCCCATTGATTCCTATGGGAGATGTCTGCACCTAACACCCTAACATGTACCCCGAGTCTAAACACCCCTAATCTGCTCCCACGACACAGGCCCAACTAAATAAAGTTATTACCCCCTAAACCACCGCTCCCGGAGCCCACCGCCACTCTAATAAACTTATTAACCCCGAAACCGCCGCTCCCAGAGCCCACCGCCACTCTAATAAACTGATTAACCCCTAAACCGCCGCTCCCGGACCCCGTCGCCACCTACATAATACCTATTAACCCCTATCCTGCCCCCCCTACACCGCAACCACCTATAATAAATGTATTAACCCCTATCCTGCCCCCCCTACTCCGCCGCAACTATAATAAAATTATTAACCCCTATCCTGCCCCCCTACACCGCCGCAACTATAATAAAATTATTAACCCCTATCCTGTCCCCCCTACACCTCCGCAACTATAATAAAATTATTAACCCCTATCCTGCCCCCCCCCTACACCGCCGCAACCTATAATAAAATTATTAACCCCTAAACCTAAGTCTAACCCTAACACCCCTCTAACTTAAATATTAATTAAATACATCTAAATATTATAACTCTTATTAACTAAATTAATCCTATTTAAAACTAAATACTTACCTGTAAAATAAACCCTAATATAGCTACAATATAAATAATAATTATATTGTATCTATTTTAGGATTTATTTTTATTTTACAGGCAAATTTCAATTTATTTTAACTAGGTACAATAGCTATTAGTTATTAACTATTTAATAGCTACCTAGTTAAAATAAAGAGAAATTTACCTGTAAAATAAAAACTAACCTAAGTTACAATTACACCTAACACTACACTATCATTAAATAAATTATTCCTATTTAAAACTAAATACTTACCTGTAAAATAAACCCTAAGATAGCTACAATGCAATTAATAATTACATTGTAGCTATTTTAGGATTGAAATTTATTTTACAGGTAACTTTGTATTTATTTTAGCTAGTTAGAATAGTTATAAAATAGTTATTAACTATTTAATAACTACCTAGCTAAAAGAAATACAAAATTACCTGTAAAATAAATCCTAACCTAAGTTACAATTAAACCTAACACTACACTATCATTAAATTAATTAAATAAATTACCTACAAATAACTACAATTAAATACAATTAAATAAACTAACTAAAGTACAAAAAATAAAAAAAAATAAGTTACAAAAAATTAAAAAAATAAGTTAAACATTTAAAAAAGATTACAACAATTTTAAGCTACTTACACCTAATCTAAGCCCCCTAATAAAATAACAAAGCCCCCCAAAATAAAAAAATGCCCTACCCTATTCTACATTAAAAAGTTAACAGCTCTATTACCTTACCAGCCCTTAAAAGGGCCTTTTGTGGGGCATGCCCCAAAGAATTCAGCTCTTTTGCCTGTAAAAATAAAATACAACCCCCCCAACATTAAAACCCACCACCCACATACCCCTACTCTAACCCAAACCCCCCTTAAATAAACCTAACACTACCCCCCTGAAGATCATCCTACCTTTAGCCGTCTTCAGCCAGCCAACCACCGATGGAACAGAAGAAGACATCCGGAGCGGCAGAAGTCATCATCCAAGGGGCAATGAAGAAGTCTTCCATCCGATTGAAGTCATCATCCAAGGGGCGCTGAAGAAGTCTTCCATCCGATTGAAGTCATCATCCTGGCGGCGTCTTCAATCTTCATCCATCCGGAGCGGAGCCATCTTCAGACGAGCCGACGCGGATCTTCTTCCACCAACGACTGAACGACGAATGACGGTTCCTTTAAGTGACGTCATCCAAGATGGCGTCCCTCAAATTTCGATTGGCTGATAGGATTCTATCAGCCAATCGGAATTAAGGTAGGAAAAATCTGATTGGCTGATTAAATCAGATTGAGCTCGCGTTCTATTGGCTGTTCCGATCAGTATAGTATAGTGTAGTGTTAGGTGTAATTGTAACTTAGGTTAGTTTTTATTTTACAGGTAAATTTCTCTTTATTTTAACTAGGTAGCTATTAAATAGTTAATAACTATTTAATAGCTATTGTACCTAGTTAAAATAAATTGAAATTTGCCTGTAAAATAAAAATAAATCCTAAAATAGATACAATATAATTATTATTTATATTGTAGCTATATTAGGGTTTATTTTCAGGTAAGTATTTAGTTTTAAATAGGATTAATTTAGTTAATAAGAGTTATAATATTTAGATGTATATAATTAATATTTAAGTTAGGGGGGTGTTAGGGTTAGACTTAGGTTTAGGGGTTAATAATTTTATTATAGGTTGCGGCGGTATAGGGGGGGCAGGATAGGGGTTAATAAATTTATTATAGGTGGCGACGGAGTAGGGGGGGCAGATTAGGGGTTAATAAGTTTAATATAGGTGGCGGCGGGGTCCGGGAGCAGCGGTTAAGGGGTTAAACAATTTATTTAGTTGCGGCGGGGTCCAGGATCGGCAGGATAGGGGTTAATACATTTATTATAGGTGGCGGCGGTATAGGGGGGGCAGGATAGGGGTTACTACTAGGTATAATGTAGGTGGCGGTGGGCTCCAGGAGCGGCGGTTTAGGGGTTAATACATTTATTATAGTTGCAGCGGTGTTCGGGAGCGGCGGTTTAGGGGTTAATAACTTTATTTAGTTGCGGGGGGCTCCGGGGGCGCCGGTATAGTGGGTAGAACAGTGTAGTTTAGTGTGGGTGCTTAGTGACAGGCTAGCAATAAAGCTGGAAAAAAGCCGAAGAGCAGCGAGATCGGATGAGTGATAACTATCACAGTCTGCTGCTCATCGCCCCGTACTTGGTGCGCAGCTTTGTGACAGCTTTATTGATAACTTTATTCAGGTCCGTGGCGGCGATGGTAGGCGAGCTTAGGCGGGCGTATTGGGGCCGGCGATGGCAGGTAAGTTGACACATCGATAACTAGAGGCCAATGTCTTCAGCTCACAAAAGCTTCAGTTATATTATTTTTTTGCTTCAGCCTCGCATGTGTGCCTAACTCGTTTACTAACTAATAGGGATTGTTAACACCATATGAACTACACACTAAATGGTGTTGTACACGATAGATCATCGCTGCCACTGTAGCCAGTTCCATATATCCTACACGTACCTGACAGGTGCCTACCCGCTGATAATATTATACTCTCAGTTGTTCATAATATCTTACAAGTTTATATTTTACTGCCGCTGTTGCTATATTGCTTAAGCTGTTAAAGTTCAGACTGTTTATCTCCCAAATATGGCATATGCTATATTATCATATAAGTAATAACACGCTAATTATATTAATTTACCAAGGGGTCCAACAGCGGCCTCCCTGTAACTACCATTAGTTCTGCCTCCTATGAGCTAGTTGTTCCAAAAGTGACCTGCGTAATGGTTACTTCATAGCTATATACAAAAAAATAATTGGTCTGTTTATCTTACATACGCCGCATATGCTGTATTAACATCAAAGTACTAACAGTCGCTAATTTACCCTAGTAATTCATCAAGAGGCGCAAGAGTGTCTCCCTGTAACTACCATTAACTATACTCCCATAAGCTAGTGGGGCCAAAAGCGACCAATGCAGTAGTTACCTCATAGTTATATATAAAAAGAAAATGGAGGTTTCATTTAGGTCTGTTAACTGTCTAATAGCATTTCAGGCATTCACTGCTTTTAAAGAAATTTTGTTCTGGGCATCGAGCACTCAGCCTAATACTCCCCCTCTGTTATATGTAGTGTAAGAACCTACCTTCAACCCTAATGGGGAGTGTTGGAGCCTGTCAATATCATATGTATTCTGTTTGCTATTAATTAGTTACTGTATCAACGCCTCCTTAATTCCCACTATGTGCCTAAATGTTATTGCCTGAAAATCTTTTATACATTTATGATCTCTGTGAACGACTGTAAAATTCTTGTTGTAAGGTATAAAAACCTTAATATAAGATTATAAATTAAAAAATAAATAAAAAAAATAGCATCATCTCTGCTTATAGATATAACCCACATAGTTAGCCCTTATAGGCTACCTTAGTAGTGGCATTAATCTTCTTAATTTAAGTTATAGTTGCTTGATGTGTTAAAGACTGCTTCAATCAGAGTTAAAATAATTAACACCAAGGTTCAGTTCAAAGATAACCAATAGAATCAGCAATAACACAGTGGTCAAGTATATCATACACCTATATTTCCACCTTAAAGATCATATAGGAGACCACATCTCAGAGTAAACAGCTATTACCATCTGCTACCTTAAAGGATATTTAACCTAGAAGGGAACTTACCTCTCCCCTCACCACGCTAACCCCTTATCCAGTCCACCCCCCTTTTTTTTGTTCTAAAATATGTCTGACCTCCATTTTCTATCCCACAATGTCCAAGGACTAAATACTCATACTAAGAGGAGGCTTTTTCTCAACAACCTAAGAAAGCTTAATGTCGATGTAGCCCTTGTCCAGGAGACCCATTGGCAACCCATCCATGGTAAGTCACACTCTTTCCGCAATTACTCAACTATCTTGAAGGCATCCTATCATACAAAATCCAGAGGAGTTGCAGTCTTAGTAAGAGACTCGGTGACATTTGAACCTATATACACAGAACTTGATCTCAAGGCTAGATACATTATACTGGTATTCAAAATCAATAATGCCCTACTAATCTTAGTTAATGTTTATGCCCCTAATGCTGGTCAGCTTCATTTCCTTAGGAGACTATTGGGAATATTAGCTACGGTGAGACAAGGAGAATTGTTTATAGGGGGCGACTTTAATCTAATCTGGGACCCTGACAGAGATAGACTACTGCCACCACAAGCAAAACAGGAAAGGTCTGTGACCTCACTATCTCGGGCCTTTCAGAGGTTGATGGACAAATATTAATTATATAATATATGAAGGGCTCTTGATTCAACAGATAGAGACTTTACTTTTTATTCAACCCCCCACAGGTCATATTCAAGAATAGATACCTTTTTTCAACTCCTAAGATTCTTGATAAAGCTGAAATCCAATATCATTCCTATAACATGGTCAGATCACCCGCTGTTTTAGTGACATGTGGAGCTATTCCCCAATATGAAAATTTCACTTGGAGACTACCAGATTGGCTCCTTAGTTTACCCCACTCTAAACTAGATACTAGTAAGGTCATTGAAGATATTCTGGAGATAAATGATGATGGGCAAACCTCAATACAAACATTATGGGCAACCCTAAAGGCCGACATGAGGGGATTTTTTATCAAGCAAGCAGCAATAAAGAAACAGGGAGGGTCTTTAGCAGAGCTGACATGTATTACAACAGCAGCTATCACAGCAATACACTTCTTCTACTAATGCTATCCTTCTCCTGATAAAATCCCAAATCCGTGAGCTTGAACTACAAAGGGTTGAGAGAACCCTAGAAAATTCAGGCAGATGTATTTTTACAGCAATAATAAACCGACTACATACTTAGCCAATAAACTATGCAACAGAACTGCCGAGCGCAGAATATCTGCAATTTCACCAAAAGACATAGGACATGCCTTTTACCAGTATTAAAAGTCTCGATTTAACTTGAATCAATCTTTGACTGCTTAGAAGCCCCCATAGGGAATATACAAAAGTTCCTTAGCTCCCTGAAACTTCCAGTTCTCTCAGGAATCTATAGATGATGATTCCATTTCAGATGCAGAACTACAAGTAGTGCTTAAACATTTGAAACTAGGGACATCTCCAGGGCCAGATTGCTTTACAAGCAGATTTTACAAGTGTTTCCAGAAACCCCTATTACATGTTCTCCACAGAATATTCAATGAAGTTAGGTCCACAGGGAGATATGCTCCAGAGTTTTTAGAGGACTCTATATGGACATTACTTAAACCAGACTAAGACCAACTGGAATGTAGTAGCTATAGGCCGAGATCTCTCATAAATGTAGATACGAAAATCTACTCAAAGATTTGAGCCAATCGCCTAGCCAAGGTAATCCCATCCATAGTACATGGTGACCAGGTAGGGTTCATTCCGGGTATGTGAGGGCCCTGATAACACTAGAAGAATACTCCATATCATCACTGAGGCCAAGAGAAGAGGTGTTCCCCTCCTTGCCCTGTCAGACGCGGAAAAGGCATTTGACAGGGTGAGGTGGGACTATTTATGGGAAACCTTAAACATTTTACCTTCCCAACCAATATATCATGGCGGACCATTCTCTCTATTCTTGCCCATCAGCAACAGTTAAAGGCGTAGGTTTTAAATCTAAGAGTTTTAATATCTTAAATGGCATGAGGTAGGGGTGCCCTCTGTCGCCTCTACTCTTTGCCTTAGCTGTTGTACCTCATCACAGGGAATTAGTCAAGATGATAGTATCCAGAGAATTGCCTTGGGGGATTCTAGTCATAAGATTGCACTGTTCACTGATGATATAACATTATTGTTGACTACCCCTAGGAGCTCCTTACCTACTGTTCTAGATTTGCTAATGAAATTTGGAGAACTTAGTTATTACAAGTTAAATGTATCAAAAGTGGAAATACTACAAATAAACATGACTAGTGAAGTCACAAGATTCAGCAAAAGCAAATATAAGTTCAGCTGGTCAGAGGATCACATTAAACACTTAAGAGTATATCTAAGTCCTAACATTTCAGCAGTTATATCTAACAACTTTACTGATAGACTTCCTGAATTTAAATCTTTACTAGATTTGTGGGAATTTTCCAAAATCTGGTGGCCGGAGAGGATTGCGGCGATCAAAATATCATTTCATCCGAAACTTACGTATCTATTCAGGTGTATTCCCTTACAAATACCGAGATCTATCCTCAATAAACTGCAGGGCATTATCTCCTCTTACATTTGGAAAGGCAAAAAGCCACGAGTATCAAGACAGTCGCTTCAAACGGTGATTAAACAGGTAGGCTTGGCCTCTCCTAGCGTAATACTGTATCATGATGCCTCTAGACTCACTCATATAATGGGCTGGAGTACAACAGAACCCATCCTGAGATGGCAAGCAGTAGAGAAAGCCTTGATGCCAGCCACTATTCAATTGTCGGACTTGATTTGGATCCCTGCCTACTATAGAAAGAAAGTAGGCATTACCCACCCCATCGTACTAGACTCTCTTAAATTCTGGGATAAACATAGACACCATAGAAATATAGCCCCCACACCCAGCTCATACAGTGATCAGTATAGTTGCTAGTATGCAAGAGATGCACAATAATTTTTGGTCAGATTTTGGAGACCTTCAGATTAGGTACCTTATTACAGATGAGAGATAGAGTACTCCCTCACTGTTTATGACAACATTTTCAACACCAACCAGGCTTCTTTGAGATATGCAGGTTTTTCAGCATGCTTCACAATTGGGGATTCAAAAAAGGAGACCTAAGAGACATGACCAAATGGGAACAATATTGGCTGAAGGGACGTAAAACCGAGAGGACTTATGGCCTTCACCTACATCCTTTTAACTAATGACCAATTTCCTATTAAAAACAGCCCACAGTTAGCCTGGGAAAGGGATCTAGACTTGACAGGAGACACATATCTGGCATAGAGAGCTAGGGTTAGCTACAAAATCCCTACATTACACAACATTATGGGAAATGCATTATAAGATGGTATACAATGAAAGGAGAGAATAAGCGCTATAAGCTTAAAAGGCACAGGACTGAATGATTGCTAAATACTATAAAATTGTTTTAAAAATGCTTAATACATATAATATATATAACAATACTGCAACAATGTAAAAAAGATTATTACCATTGGAGGATTCATCACAATTTGACTTTGTATCAGAAACTCTTGAATGTACCACATTTTTCATTTTATATTCATTTTTTGCACTATCCAAAAAAATTTTGGACCTCACAACTTTGTTGTGAACATTTTTAGATTTTTATTGTGATTATACTGGATTTTATCCATCATTCACATTTATCACCATTATCAACCACAAGTTGGTTTAACATCTGGTTTACTTTTAGAACACAGCATTATTTTATACATTTCTATATATCTATATAATGTTTGTATGTTTTTAAGCTACAGTCATGGATCCATGCACATAATCTTTTTTACATTGTTGCAGTATTGTTATATATATTATATGTATTAAACATTTTTAAAACAATTTTATAGTATTTAGCAATCATCCAGTCCTGTGCCTTTTAAGCTTATAGTGCTTACTCTCTCCTTTCATTGTATTCCATCCTCTGTTAGCCCCCTAGGAGACTAACCTGTGAGTAAGCTTAAGGCCAAATATCTATTAGTGCTTAGTCCACTCCTACTTACATTATAAGATGGTAGTCAGATGTCATCTTGTGCCACTCCAGCTACATAAGATCTTTAACAGTGTATCTCCTCTATGCTGGAGAGAGTGTGGACAAATAGGCACTTTGATTCATGTATGGTGGCCCCAAGATCAGACCATTTTGGAGAGAGTGTTTCTGGTTCCTCAGAGATTTGAACTTCAACCCGCCATGATCCACAGCTCCAGGTTTATTACATTTATCACTGCCAATGATGCCCTCACCAAGGAAGGTGTTCCTTATATACTATTTTACCGCAGCCAAATTGACCATAGCCAGAAAGTGGAAACAAACCCTTTTCCCAACCTTTCAAAATGTGGTAGATTGCACTAATTTATTTAAGAAAATGGAGATGTACATTTTTGGTCTCCTGGACAAGATGGATTTTGTCAGGTCTCCAGGTGATAATAATAAGTAAAAATTAGATTTGTAGCTTTTTCCAATAGTTAACAAATATAGCTTTGAATGAGTTAAACACATGGAATAAAGCAGACTTAATATTAGTAATTGAGATGATTTGTATAAGGTAAAATAATACAGAGTGGTAAATCTGAGGAGAATGAATCTTTAGGTTTAACTCACACAGAATAAGAATTGTCTTAATAGAGACAGGCTGTATATTAGGCAAATAATAAGACACTCTGTGCTCACTAGAGTTAACAGGAGACAAATGGTAATTGAGCAAAAAACAGTCTTTGAGTAGAGGGAGATTGTACCTGAGCGGAGACTGGTATGAAACAAAGTCACAGCAGGGAAGCAGCGGTATTGATTATTCAGTGTACGCTGAACAGGTCAGACAGGAGGAAGGCTGCAGGGAGCGAGTGCTGTGCGGCTCCAGAGAAACAGCGTGTGAGAGGTGTAGAGACACAGCTGGTAGTCGGAGTGAGATGACGTCAGAGGTTCTGGCAAAGGTTTTCGGCAGAGGATAAATACCTTAGGTGAAGAAAGTTGAAAGAGATAAACACTCGAGACACACTTTGAAAATGAAGGCTTGATCCAACGTAGGTGATTCACAAAAGTAGTTAAAGGCTTGAATGAGTAGAAGCGGAGGAACAGGAAGTTCATCAGAAACACAACTTCAATAATCAAGCATTAAACAGGTGCATCTGATAGCCTTTTATAGGTAAATAGTAAAGGTGGACAGAGGGATTTAAGGTGGAATCATGACAGATCCCCCGTCTCAAGGCGGACCTCCTGGGAGCAGAGAACCAGGTTTGGATGGGTTGTGAAGATGGAAATCACGTAATAGATCTGGAGCGTGAATATCACGTAGAGGAATCCAAGAGTCCTCCTCAGGACCATATCCTAACCAACGGACTAGATATTCAACCCGTCTCCAACGGTTGCGGGAATCCAAGATCTTTTCCACCTCGAATTCTGACTGGTCTGCACACAAATCCGCATCGGAGGAATCATCCCCGGGTAGCGAGTCTGACGTACCAGAATAAGGTTTCAAGAGAGACACATGGAAGGAAGGATGAATCCGTAGATGAGCTGGTAATTGGAGGACGACTGCATTAGGATTTAGGATTTTCTTAATCCTGAAGGGTCCGATAAATTGGTTTGCCAATTTTTTGCAGGGGACTTTCAGTTTTATATTTTTCGTGGATAACCATACACGATCTCCAGGTTTATATGGTGGGGGAGGTATATGTTTCTTGTCAAAATAAAACTTCTGTTTCTTTTGCAGTCTCCAGATGTTTTTTCAATAGAGGTATGGAGTTTTTCAGTTCGGTAATATATTCGACAGCATAAGGTGAAGAAGAGGTGGTGTTAGAAGTGGGTATTGTTCTCGGATGATAACCATAAGAAGCAAAAAACGGTGTAATTTTAGTAGAAGTGTTAATCGAATTATTATAAGCGAATTCCGCCATCGGAAGCCAGTCTGACCAATCATCTTGAACTTGAGATATGTAACACCGGAGATACTGCTCTAATGTTTGATTTAGTCGTTCTGTCAAACCATTTGACTGCGGATGAAAAGCTGTTGTGAATCTGGGGGTGATCTTCAGTAGACGACACAATTCCCTCCAGAATCTGGAGGTGAACTGAGTTCCCCTATCTGTAACTATTGAAAGTGGTAGACCATGTAATTTTACGATATGGTTGATGAAACAGTTAGCTGTGGTTGTTGCGGTGGGTATCTTCTTGAGAGGAATGAAATGCCCCATACGGGTGAGATGATCAACGACTACGAGGATACAGGTGTAATTCTTCGAGGGTGGCAACTCTACAATGAAATCCATTGATATCATATGCCATGGTGTGTCAGGTATTGGTAGAGGAGCCAACAACCCGAATGGTTTATGCGAAGGTCGTTTGGTTCGGGAACAAACTTGGCAGTCAGTGATATGGTTACAAATATCTTGTTTCATTTTCGGCCACCAATATTCTCTATTCAATAACTCATGGGTTTTAGTAATACCTGGATGTCCTGGTAGTGGAAGATTATGGAAATGATGAAGTAATTGTTTTCTTAATGTTGGTGGTACATACAGAAGTTTGTGATTATGATATAAACCGGTCTTCGAGTCCTTAGTACAGATTGAAGGGATTGTGGAATCTTTGAGTTGAGCATGTAGTAGAACAGAATGGAATGAAGTAATAGAGGCTAAGAATCTGTGAGTGTGTATGATATTTTGTGCCTCTTCCTTTTCAGGTACATTCTGAAAAGTTCTGGATAGAGAATCTGCTTGAGTATTTTTTGATCCTGGTCTGTAGTGTATGAGATAGTTAAAGCGATCTAGAAAAAGGGACCATCGGACCTGACGTGAAGATAAAGTTTTGTTTTTCTTTAGGTACTGTAGATTCTTGTGATCTGTTAGTACTAAAAAGGGTTTGGATGTGCCTTCTAGAATATGCCTCCAATGTTCCATGGCAACCTTTATTGCCAAAAGTTCTAGATCACCGACAGAGTAATTCCTTTCCGCTGGCGTCAAAAGTCGGGAATAAAAGGCAACAGGATGGCGAACTTGTGATCCAACGTGTCGTTGAGACAAAATTGCCCCAACACCAATATTTGAGGCATCAACTTCTAAGGTGTAATCTGCATCTGGATCAGGAAGCTGTAAGATGGGAGCTGAAGTAAAACATTTTTTCAGATGTTCGAAAGCTTCTTGTGCTTCATTTGTCCAACAAAATCTGTTTTTTCCTGTCAATTTAGTTAAGGGTTGAGCAATGGAGGAATATCCCTGAATAAATCTTCTGTAGAAATTGGAAAAACCAAGAAACTTTTGGAGAGATTTTAAACTGGTAGGTACAGGCCAATCCAAAACAACCTTTACTTTGTCAGGATCCATTTCGATGCCAGTTGGGGAGATGATATAACCTAGAAATTTGATTGTCTTTACATGGAATTGACATTTCTCTAATTTAGCATAAAGATGATGCTCTCTTAACCTCATTAAAACCCATCGTACGTGTTTGATGTGGTCAGTTATGTTCTTTGAATAAATTAAAATGTCATCTAGATATATCACTACGCAGATATCTAATAAATCCTTGAATATCTCATTTATAAAAAACTGAAAAGTTGCTGGGGCATTTGTCAAGCCAAAAGGCATAACATTGCACTGATATAAGCCATAACGAGTTTTAAAAGCTGTTTTCCACTCATCCCCTTTCCTTATGCGTATGAGATTATACGCACCTTTCAAATCTAGTTTGGTAAAGATTTGAGCATCAGTTAATCTTTCTAGGAGTTCAGGGATGAGTGGAAGTGGGTAGCGATTTTTTACTGTAATTTCGTTTAAGCCCCTGTAATCTATAATAGGACGTATAGTACCATCCTTATTGGTCACAAAAAACATTCCAGCAGCTGCTGGGGATGTGGAGGTGGATATAAACCCTTTTCTTAAATTTTCATCGAGATATTCTCTAAGGTATTGCAACTCTTTATTAGACATAGGATATATTTTACCAAAAGGTATGGTGATTTTAGGTTTGGTGTCTATAGGACAATCGAATGGCCTATGAGGGGGTAGATTTTCTGCCTCTTTAAGATTAAATACATCTGAAAACTCAAGGTATTCTGAGGGTATTTGAGGTTGTATGTGGTTTAGAGAGATTGTGGGGTAACAAGTAGTGGTACAGTACCGAGATGTATATTGTATATTATTGGTAACCCAATCAATACTTGGGTTATGCTGATGTAACCAGGGGAATCCTAAAATGATAGGATGGATAGAGTTAGGTAGTATATCGAATGTGATATATTCAGTATGTCCATTACCTGTAGTAGTGAGTAGTGGAATAGTGTGGTGTGTTATTGGACCTTTTAAATGAGTGGAGCCATCAATAACTTTTACAAGTACAGGGAATTGCTTTAACACTCTGGGTATTTTATTTTTTGTAACATAAGTTTGACCCATGAACATGCCAAACGCCCCTGAATTGATCATGGCCTCATTCAGCAGAAGATGTTGATCCCACTGCAAAGACAATGAAATGGTTAAGTGTGATATCATTTTAGAATTAATTTGAGGGTTAACTATCAGTATCTTACCCCTCTTCTGGCGCATTAGAGTTGGACAGGTGGATACTGTGTGGTCCTTGTTTCCACAGTACATACAAAGATTTAAACTTCTTCTTCGTTGTTTTTCTTCGTATGTTAGTGGACCTTTTATTGTGCCAATTTCCATAGGTATAGGACTTGAGGATGGTTGTTGTACTTGTGGTAGATGGTACTTTTTTGGGTAGGGTTCAGTTGGTACCTTTTCAGCACGGCGTTCCCTGAATCTCTATCCATTGAGATAGAGATCTTTATGAGAGACTCAAGCGTGTCTGGGAACTCAATACGAGAAAGCTCATCTTTCAAATGTTCTGAAAGTCCCAGACGAAACTGATTGCGTAGAGAGACTGAGTTCCACTGAGATTCTGTAGCCCATAGTTGAAACTCTGCGACGTAGTCCTCAACTGGCCGTTTGCCCTGCTTAAGTGTTCTCAAGTTATTTTCAGCAGTGAGTTGGGTGTTGCGGTCTTCATACAATAAGGCCATTGCGTTAAAGAAATCTTCCAGAGAACCTAAAATGGGATCATTAGCCTCAAAAAATGTATCAGCCCATAATCTGGGTTCCCCACTTAAATATGAAATCACAGTGCATACTTTTACTCTATCAGAATAATATGTCTTAGGTTTACTAGAGAACATGAGTAAGCATGCGTTGCGAAATTCACGAAAACGAGTGCGTACACCAGCAAACACACTTGGAGGGTTAATTTTTGGTTCAGGGTGTTCAGCTGCCTTTTGTGTAATAAAGTCATTCATAATACGTTTCAAGGTATTATTTTCATTTTTTAATTCTGTTAAACCCTGAGCTAATATCTCCACCTTTTGATTTAAACTGGTTATTTCATTTGCCATTGCTGCAGGATCCATAACTCAGAGTAACTTTATGTATTTTTATGGCTTGATTATTCTGTCAGGTCTCCAGGTGATAATAATAAGTAAAAATTAGATTTGTAGCTTTTTCCAATAGTTAACAAATATAGCTTTGAATGAGTTAAACACATGGAATAAAGCAGACTTAATATTAGTAATTGAGATGATTTGTATAAGGTAAAATAATACAGAGTGGTAAATCTGAGGAGAATGAATCTTTAGGTTTAACTCACACAGAATAAGAATTGTCTTAATAGAGACAGGCTGTATATTAGGCAAATAATAAGACACTCTGTGCTCACTAGAGTTAACAGGAGACAAATGGTAATTGAGCAAAAAACAGTCTTTGAGTAGAGGGAGATTGTACCTGAGCGGAGACTGGTATGAAACAAAGTCACAGCAGGGAAGCAGCGGTATTGATTATGCAGTGTACGCTGAACAGGTCAGACAGGAGGAAGGCTGCAGGGAGCGAGTGCTGTGCGGCTCCAGAGAAACAGCGTGTGAGAGGTGTAGAGACACAGCTGGTAGTCGGAGTGAGATGACGTCAGAGGTTCTGGCAAAGGTTTTCGGCAGAGGATAAATACCTTAGGTGAAGAAAGTTGAAAGAGATAAACACTCAAGACACACTTTGAAAATGAAGGCTTGATCCAACGTAGGTGATTCACAAAAGTAGTTAAAGGCTTGAATGAGTAGAAGCGGAGGAACAGGAAGTTCATCAGAAACACAACTTCAATAATCAAGCATTAAACAGGTGCATCTGATAGCCTTTTATAGGTAAATAGTAAAGGTGGACAGAGGGATTTAAGGTGGAATCATGACAGATTTGTACTATGAAATCTGGAAACACTGGTCAGATTTTTTTCCTGATTATACATGATGATACCTCCTCCTTCCCTCTTTTTTTTCCTTCTTCCAGTCTTCTCTTTCCCTTCCCCATACCATTCCTCCCTACATCAAGAAAGCTCTGAGTTACCTTCTGAGATGGTTAAGCCTAATATTGAATTTTGAATGGGTTTTGGCTGTCTTTGAAGAACCAGCTAATACACACTGAGAACTCTAAAGCGATAATAGGATATCATTTTATATAATTTTATATTTAAAGGGACAGTCAAGTCCAAAAAAAAACATTCATGATTTAAATAGAGAATGTAATTTTAAACAAATTTCCATCTTACTTTTATCACCAATTTTGCTTTGTTCTCTTGGTATTCTTAGTTGAAAGCTAATTCTAGGAGGTTCATATGCTAATTTCTTAGATCTTGAAGACTGTCTCTAATCTGAATGCATTTTGACCACTAGAGGGCATTGGTTCATGTGTTTTATATAGATAACATTGAGCTCATGCACGTGAAGTTACCCTGGAGTGAGCACTGATTGGCTGAAAAGCAAGTATATCAAAAAAACTGAAATAAGGGGGCAGTTTGCAGAGGCTTAGATGCAAGATAATCACAGAGGTAAAAAGTGTATTTATATAACTATGTTTGTTATGCAAAACTGGGGAATGGGTAATAAAGGGATTATCTTTATTTTTAAACAACAAAAAACATAATTTATGTAAGAACTTACCTGATAAATTCATTTCTTTCATATTAGCAAGAGTCCATGAGCTAGTGACGTATGGGATATACATTCCTACCAGGAGGGGCAAAGTTTCCCAAACCTCAAAATGCCTATAAATACACCCCTCACCACACCCACAATTCAGTTTAACGAATAGCCAAGAAGTGGGGTGATAAAAAAGTGCGAAAGCATATAAAATAAGGAATTGGAATAATTGTGCTTTATACAAAAATCATAACCACCACAAAAAAGGGTGGGCCTCATGGACTCTTGCTAATATGAAAGAAATTAATTTATCAGGTAAGTTCTTACATAAATTATGTTTTCTTTCATGTAATTAGCAAGAGTCCATGAGCTAGTGACGTATGGGATAATGATTACCCAAGATGTGGATCTCAAGAGTCACTAGAGAGGGAGGGAAAAAATAAAGACAGCCAATTCCTGCTGAAAATAATCCACACCCAAAATAAAGTTTAATGAAAAACATAAGCAGAAGATTCAAACTGAAACCGCTGCCTGAAGTACTTTTCTACCAAAAACTGCTTCAGAAGAAGAAAATACATAAAAATGGTAGAATTTAGTAAAAGTATGCAAAGAGGACCAAGTTGCTGCTTTGCAAATCTGATCAACCGAAGCTTCATTTCTAAACGCCCAGGAAGTAGAAACTGACCTAGTAGAATGAGCTGTAATCCTTTGAGGCGGAGTTTTACCCGACTCAACATAGGCAAGATGAATTAAAGATTTCAACCAAGATGCCAAAGAAATGGCAGAAGCTTTCTGGCCTTTTCTAGAACCGGAAAAGATAACAAATAAACTAGAAGTCTTTCGGAAAGACTTAGAAGCTTCAACATAATATTTCAAAGCTCTAACAACATCCAAAGAATGTAACGATTTCTCCTTAGAATTCTTAGGATTAGGACATAATGAAGGAACCACAATTTCTCTACTAATGTTGTTGGAATTCACAACTTTAGGTAAAAATTCGAAAGAAGTTCGCAACACTGCCTTATCCTGATGAAAAATCAGAAAAGGAGACTCACAAGAAAGAGCAGATAATTCAGAAACTCTTCTGGCAGAAGAGATTGCCAAAAGGAACAAAACTTTCCAAGAAAGCAATTTAATGTCCAATGAATGCATAGGTTCAAACGGAGGAGCTTGAAGAGCCCCTAGAACCAAATTCAAACTCCAAGGAGGAGAAATTGACTTAATGACAGGTTTTATACGAACCAAAGCTTGTACAAAACAATGAATATCAGGAAGATTAGCAATCTTTCTGTGAAAAAGAACAGAAAGAGCAGAGATTTGTCCTTTCAAGGAACTTGCGGACAAACCTTTATCTAAACCATCCTGAAGAAACTGTAAAATTCTTGGAATTCTAAAAGAATGCCAAGAAAAATGATGAAAAAGACACCAAGAAATATAAGTCTTCCAGACTCTATAATATATCTCTCTGGATACAGATTTACGAGCCTGTAACATAGTATTAATCACAGAGTCAGAGAAACCTCTTTGACTAAGAATCAAGCGTTCAATCTCCATACCTTTAAATTTAAGGATTTGAGATCCTGATGGAAAAAGGACCTTGCGACAGAAGGTCTGGTCGTAGCGGAAGAGTCCACGGATGGCAAGAGGCCATCCGGACAAGATCCGCATACCAAAACCTGTGAGGCCATGCCGGAGCTACCAGCAGAACAAACGAGCATTCCTTCAGAATCTTGGAGATTACTCTTGGAAGAAGAACTAGAGGCAGAAAGATATAGGCAGGATGATACTTCCAAGGAAGTGACAATGCATCCACTGCTTCCGCTTGAGGATCCCTGGATCTGGACAGATACCTGGGAAGTTTCTTGTTTAGATGAGAGGCCATCAGATCTATTTCTGGAAGTCCCCACATTTGAACAATCTGAAGAAATACCTCTGGGTGAAGAGACCATTCGCCCGGATGTAACGTTTGGCGACTGAGATAATCCGCTTCCCAATTGTCTATACCTGGGATATGAACCGCAGAAATTAGACAGGAGCTGGATTCCGCCCAAACCAGAATTCGAGATACTTCTTTCATAGCCAGAGGACTGTGAGTCCCTCCTTGATGATTGATGTATGCCACAGTTGTGACATTGTCTGTCTGAAAACAAATGAATGATTCTCTCTTCAGAAGAGGCCAAGACTGAAGAGCTCTGAAAATTGCACGGAGTTCCAAAATATTGATCGGTAATCTCACCTCCTGAGATTCCCAAACTCCTTGTGCCATCAGAGATCCCCACACAGCTCCCCAACCTGTGAGACTTGCATCTGTTGAAATTACAGTCCAGGTCGGAAGCACAAAAGAAGCCCCCTGAATTAAACGATGGTGATCTGTCCACCACGTTAGAGAGTGTCGTACAATCGGTTTTAAAGATATTAACTGAGATATCTTTGTGTAATCCCTGCACCATTGATTCAACATACAGAGCTGAAGAGGTCGCATGTGAAAACGAGCAAAGGGGATCGCGTCCGATGCAGCAGTCATAAGACCTAGAATTTCCATGCATAAGGCTACCGAAGGGAATGATTGTGACTGAAGGTTTCGACAAGCTGAAATCAATTTTAGACGTCTCTTGTCTGTTAAAGACAGAGTCATGGACACTGAATCTATCTGGAAACCCAGAAAAGTTACCCTTGTCTGAGGAATCAATGAACTTTTTGGTAAATTGATCCTCCAACCATGATCTTGAAGAAACAATACAAGTCGATTCGTATGAGATTCTGCTAAATGTAAAGACTGAGCAAGTACCAAGATATCGTCCAAATAAGGAAATACCACAATACCCTGTTCTCTGATTACAGACAGAAGGGCACAGAGAACTTTTGTAAAAATTCTTGGAGCTGTAGCTAGGCCAAACGGCAGAGACACAAACTGGTAATGCTTGTCCAGAAAAGAGAATCTCAGGAACTGATAATGATCTGGATGAATCGGAATATGCAGATAAGCATCCTGTAAATCTATTGTGGACATATAATGCCCTTGCTGAAAAAAAGGCAAGATAGTCCTTACAGTTACCATTTTGAACGTTGGTATCCTTACATAACGATTCAATATTTTTAGATCCAGAACTGGTCTGAAGGAATTCTCCTTCTTTGGTACAATGAAGAGATTTGAATAAAACCCCATCCCCTGTTCCAGAACTGGAACTGGCATAATTACTCCAGCCAACTCTAGATCTGAAAAACAATTCAGAAATGCTTGAGCTTTCACTGGATTTACTGGGACACGGGAAAGAAAAAAATCTCTTTGCAGGAGGTCTCATCTTGAAACCAATTCTGTACCCTTCTGAAACAATGTTCTGAATCCAAAGATTGTGAACAGAATTGATCCAAATTTCTTTGAAAAAACGTAACCTGCCCCCTACCAGCTGAGCTGGAATGAGGGCCGCACCTTCATGTGGACTTAGAAGCAGGCTTTGCCTTTCTAGAAGGCTTGGATTTATTCCAGACTGGAGATGGTTTCCAAACTGAAACTGCTCCTGAGGATGAAGGATCAGGCTTTTGTTCTTTGTTGAAACGAAAGGAACGAAAACGATTATTAGCCCTGTTTTTACCCTTAGATTTTTTATCCTGTGGTAAAAAAGTTCCTTTCCCACCAGTAACAGTTGAGATAATGGAATCCAACTGAGAACCAAATAATTTGTTACCCTGGAAAGAAATGGAAAGTAGAGTTGATTTAGAAGCCATATCAGCATTCCAAGCTTTAAGCCATAAAGCTCTTCTAGCTAAAATAGCTAGAGACATAAACCTGACATCAACTCTGATAATATCAAAAATGGCATCACAGATAAAATTATTAGCATGCTGAAGAAGAATAATAATATTATGAGAATCATGATCTGTTACTTGTTGCGCTAAAGTCTCCAACCAAAAAGTTGAAGCTGCAGCAACATCAGCCAAAGATATAGCAGGTCTAAGAAGATTACCTGAACACAGAAAAGCTTTTCTTAGAAAGGATTCAATTTTCCTATCTAAAGGATCTTTAAACGAAGTACCATCTGACGTAGGAATAGTAGTACGTTTAGCAAGGGTAGAAATAGCCCCATCAACTTTAGGGATTTTGTCCCAAAATTCTAATCTGTCAGACGGCACAGGATATAATTGCTTAAAACGTTTAGAAGGAGTAAATGAATTACCCAATTTATCCCATTCTCTGGAAATTACTTCAGAAATAGCATTAGGAACAGGAAAAACTTCTGGAATAACCACAGGAGATTTAAACACCTTATCTAAACGTTTAGAATTAGTATCAAGAGGACCAGAATCCTCTATTTCTAAAGCAATTAGTACTTCTTTAAGTAAAGAACGAATAAATTCCATTTTAAATAAATATGAAGATTTATCAGCATCAATCTCTGAGACAGAATCCTCTGAACCAGAAGAGTCATCAGAATCAGAATGATGATGTTCATTTAAAAATTCATCTGTAGAGAGAGAAGTTTTAAAAGATTTTTTATGTTTACTAGAAGGAGAAATAACAGACATAGCCTTCTTGATGGATTCAGAAACAAAATCTCTTATGTTATCAGGAACATTCTGCACCTTAGATGTTGAGGGAACTGCAACAGGCAATGGTACATTACTAAAGGAAATATTATCTGCTTTAACAAGTTTGTCATGACAATTAATACAAACAACAGCCGGAGGAATAGCTACCAAAAGTTTACAGCAGATACACTTAGCTTTGGTAGTTCCAGCACTAGACAGCGATTTTCCTGAAGTATCTTCTGACTCAGATGCAACGTGAGACATCTTGCAACATGTAAGAGAAAAAACAACATATAAAGCAAAATTGATCAAATTCCTTAAATGACAGTTTCAGGAATGGGAAAAAATGCCAATAAACAAGCTTCTAGTAACCAGAAGCAATGAAAAAAATCAGACTGAAATAATGTGGAGACAAAAGCGACGCCCATATTTTTTGGCGCCAAATAATATGCCCACATTGTTTGGCGCCTAAATGCTTTTTGGCGCCAAAAATGACGCCACATCCGGAACACCGACATTTTTGGCGCAAAAGGACGTCAAAAAATGACGCAACTTCCGGCGACACGTATGACGCCGGAAACAGAAAAGATTTTTTGCGCCAAAAAAGTCCGCGCCAAGAATGACGCAATAAAATGAAGCATTTTCAGCCCCCGCGAGCCTAACAGCCCACAGGGAAAAAAAGTCAAATTTTTAAGGTAAGAAAAAATGATTGATTCAAACGCATTATCCCAAATATGAAACTGACTGTCTGAAAATAAGGAATGTTGAACATTCTGAGTCAAGGCAAATAAATGTTTGAATACATATATTTAGAACTTTATAAAAAAGTGCCCAACCATAGCTTAGAGTGTCACAGAAAATAAGATTTACTTACCCCAGGACACTCATCTACACGTTTGTAGAAAGCCAAACCAGTACTGAAACGAAAATCAGCAGAGGTAATGGTATATAAATAAGAGTATATCGTCGATCTGAAAAGGGAGGTAAGAGATGAATCTCTACGACCGATAACAGAGAACCTATGAAATAGACCCCGTAGAAGGAGATCACTGCATTCAAATAGGCAATACTCTCCTCACATCCCTCTGACATTCACTGCACGCTGAGAGGAAAACCGGGCTCCAACTTGCTGCGGAGCGCATATCAACGTAGAATCTAGCACAAACTTACTTCACCACCTCCATAGGAGGCAAAGTTTGTAAAACTGAATTGTGGGTGTGGTGAGGGGTGTATTTATAGGCATTTTGAGGTTTGGGAAACTTTGCCCCTCCTGGTAGGAATGTATATCCCATACGTCACTAGCTCATGGACTCTTGCTAATTACATGAAAGAAATTCTGGTGTTGACTGTCCCTTTAAAACCATTCCCCAAGCGGAACATTGGACATAATATCACAATGTTGTCTTACCCAGTACCATTATCGTAGATGAAAAAGAATTCTTAGTGAGCTATACTCTCATCCACATATAATAAACGAGGTAACAAAAGCACAAGGGCTTACCTAAACCCCTTTATCCACAAGTTCTTGGACATACTGTAACCATGATTTCTTATGATGTTGATTTGTTATGGTTGTCTTAACATGACTTGTGCCAGATATTTGTTCATGTATTTATCTATGCTCATTACCTTAACAAAAAAATCTTCAATTCTTGAATCTTGATTAAAAAAAAATCTATTTATTGTGCATGAATATGTTCGAGCCTCAATTTAAGGACACATCCTCTACTACTGCTTCAGGGGTGTCCTGAAAATCCATCCTCGGAATAGAAATTTTCAGATTCAAATGTACTGTATTAGGGATGTCCTTAATGAGCAGGAAGACAAAAAGCACTAAAAAGTATGCCAAAAAGTTAACCCGTAGTGCACCAGCTCTGCTGGTAAGCACAAAAGACCAATTCCTGGTGTCTAAAATTTCAGATTTAGTACAAGTGAGTAGTTGAGAGCTGAGCTAAGGTCTCCAATAATACCAGAGTGCACTAAAGCTGGTCATGTGAAACTTAAACAGACAGTCACCTAATTTTTTACAAAGTTTAAACATGCCTGAAAGTGCCTAAAACTGCTCTAGAATTTGCGTGGTGTGTGTATATGTCCCCAGGCTTTATGAATAATGTGTACATGTTCATTCTAATAGCTGGAGGGCCATGAAGATGTAATTTACTTACCTGTCAGCACCTTCATCTACTGTGCTTACCTCATCTGCAGATAATGATTTGATTAGATGGGCCCATCCAAGGTGGTGCAAGCACAGTGCCAAGGAACTTACAAGGAGCAGCACACTGTAGACCAGGGGATTGTCAAATTAATCTGCATTTCACCTGGGAGGCCTGTGACAGCTCCACACTGGGAGAAGATTCTCACTGCCTGACTGAAACTTCTATTTTCCCATCTGTCTTCCATAGGCACTATAAGGGAAAACTAAGTGTAATCCCACTTTTGATAATTTCTTGGACTTTCACATCTTATGAAATTAAATATTTTCCTGATCCATAATATGTTAAACCTATCAATCCAAAAAATCCCTCGCTGGACCCCACCACCCTTCTATCAGTCTCCTTATTTTCTTTAGCCTCCAAATTATTGGAACGGTTAGTATAAAATCGCCTAACTCAATTTCTCAATGCTTTACTTGATCCCCTTCAATCTGATCTCCACTCTAAAAAAACATGCAAAAGAAACTGCTATCACTAAAGTAACAAAGGATCTACTATCAGCAAAAGCAAAGGGCCACTACTTCTTACTTTTTCTTGATCTGTGAGATGTTTTCAACAGTTGACCATACTCCCCTCTAACAAATTATACATTCTTTTGGCATCTGACACGAAGCCCTTCCCTGGTTTACTTGCTATCTCTCAAACTACTTGAGTGTTTACTTTAACAGCATATATTCTGATCATTTGCCTCTCTCAGTAGGAGTACCACAAGGCTCATTTTTGGGTCTCTTAATTTTTTTCAATCTATAAATCCTCTCTTGGAAATCTTATATCCTCCTTTGGGTTCCAGTACCACTTATATCCTGATGATACCCAAATCTATCTTCCTTTCCAATATCTCTCCCGACAAATGTCTCTCTGCAATTTCTGGTTGGATGTATTCACATTACCTCTAACTCAGTTTGTTTAAAATTAAGCTGCTTCCATCTCCCCCCTCTCCTCGATACCATACACCTGATATTTATTTTACTGTAGGAAACTCTATTCTCAACACCTCATCCCATGTTGCTGTCTTGGTGTCACACTCAACTCTGAACTCACATTCACTCCACATATATAAGAGCTAACCAATGCCTGACATGCAAACCTACTCAACATTTCCAGAATTCGTCCTTTCCTTATGCAAGAAACTACAAAATCTCTTTTTGTCATGTATTCTCTACTGCAAATTATTCCTGTATGACCCTAATCCTGCCTTTCCCCCTCCAATCTATCATGAATGCTTCAGCTAGACTCATCCACCTAATTTGCCCATCTACATCAGCTGCTCCGCTCTGCCTGTCCCTACACTGCCTTCTTATGCACTTTAAAATACAACTCAAAATATAAACCCTAACCAATAGAGCACTCAATAACCTCACTCCCAGATATATTTCCTCACTCATCAACCTGCCCTTTTTGATCAGACTCTGGTCTATGTCTGTCCTATTATTTCTGCTTTCCTCTCTCACCTCCAAGACTTCTCACGTGCTCATCATGTCCTCTAAAACGCTCTACCTGCTCCATCAGACTGTCTCCAACCTTGTATAGTTTCAGGTGCTCTTTATAAACACTCCTATTCAGAGAGGTTCACCATCTCTCCTCGGTTATTCATCCTAAACAAAGTAAATCTTGAACTGCCTTATCTCGCCACTGCAAATACAATCCATCTGACCAGCGAAACCTTATGTCTCTGCACCCTCAACCTGTAGGCCGTAAGCACTTGAGAGCAGGGTCCTTGTCCTGCTTTGCTAACTTTGGTTTAGTTTGTTATGTATTTATATCTTATTCAAACTCTTTATGATTGTATACTCCTATTTTTGTACCCAGCGCTGTAACATTTGTCAGAGCTATACAAAAGATAATGATGGATGATTATAATAATATTTTCTCTCTCTCTGTATTTTGGGCAATATGTTTATATTATAAAAGGCACAAATCCCCAAATCCAAAACTTTTAATTAATCTTTTTTAAAAAAATAAAAATGATCAAAAATCTCTGTTATTACATGTAAGTATGGCCTAAATGACATAATATATTGTTGTCCCTTCCCAAACTGTCTCATTTTACAAATATTTCAAAATCCAAGCCAATTCCGGTCCCAAGCAGTCTGGAAAAAGAGTTTTCTACCTGTAGTTACCTTTTTTTAGACAGTTTATATAGGGTATACTGTAATAATTTCATTTTCATTTGCTTTTCTAAAGGGTCCCTGGTTTGTTAAACCTTCTCTGACCCTTTGCAGCCAAAGACACAAGCCTCTCAAGCAACCAAACAGTTAAACATCTATTACCTTTATTAAAGGGAAAATGCGTTTCTAGGTGTATTTTGTTGATACCACCCTCCTTTGCTCGAGAGCATACTCAGGTAAGCTAAGGATCATGATATTTTTTCAGCACTATATTTATAACATCAAGACAAGTGCACGCTCCTGAACCTACCTTAGTATATTCTCATAGAAGCTGTGTTTTAATAAAGGTTTCGTAGAGAAAAAGGTGTGCTTTATCCGAATCATGAGCGTTTCACATCCATGTCCTTTAATTATGTTTTTAAAAAATTCAATATTTTTTATTATACCTAGCAGAGGATGTGCATTAATTTTCAGATGAATGTAAATTCAAAATGAAAATTGGATATTAGTTTTCATAAACAAAAACGAATATCCGAATGAATGCACCAACGAAATTGAAAGAAATGAAAAAATTCTGATGAAAATGTGTCAGTATTTGTTTCCTTTAAATAGTTTTTTAAGGCTTTATACTTCCATTAGCAGGAGGCTTAGCGTGCTTGGCACCCAGGACATTATTTCAAAACTGCTGCTATATAGTGCTCCAGACATGCATACAATCCTGAGCTTACGCCCCTGCTTTCAACAAAGGATACCAAGAGAATGAAGACAAATATATACACATATCACACAAGCACAAATGCACTGAACAGTACATTAGATTACATAAAACAAACAGTCTTTTGAAGGCCAATATACAATTTCACTGCTATGAATCAAAGCTGGACTGAAAAGTCCCTAAACTTTGCTCTGGTTACAGAAAAGTGGGACATATCCAGCAAACAACATTCCTGTCAGCCTCTGCTTCAAGACATCAGCAGAAACAAGAAGAGGAAATCTCTGATTTTGTTTTCTCAATATGGGGTAAAGAGGAGGAAGACACCAGTGATAACATTACACTGCGTTCTTTTGTGGAACAATAAAACATACTATTTGTAAATACAAACATTTCTAGCCTTTCAGGACAGCCAGGCAGTTAAAGGGATAGTAAACACATGGTAATTACAAAAAAAATTCTACAGTCTTCCAAAAAGGGTAACATATCAGCAGAGTCTGAACATTATCAGAACAGATTAACACCTTGCTTGCAGCAATTGTTTTTCAATGGTCTATACAACAGGTCTTGCCACTGTCATTGTATTGACAGAATTTATATATTTGGTAGGACTATGCTTGTGCTCTTTCAGATCTGATTAATCCACAGTTTTCATATTACAGAAAAAGAAGGCAAAATAAATAATAAAAGTATATTGTACAGTTGTTCAAAGTGTGTACTGTCCCTTTAATAGTGATGGGTAAATATTTTGATATTTTTGAATTGTAGAATGGATATTCCACCTGATATTTGTTGTACTAGTTTTCTTAAAAATGTATTATTTAAATATACAATGTAACATTCAAATATTGCAAAGTAATACTCACATAGAATGTTCATTTTGTTTCCATTGGTTTCAATAATAATAATATATAACTATAAAAACAAATATAACATTGTTTAGTAGAAATTATGTTTAAACCAAAAACTTTTTGCTATTTGTGGCTTCCATCATTATTATTACCTGTCATGGAGTTTTCAACATCTGTCTGTTTGGATTTACTTTTTAATTTTAACATATTCTGTATCTTTAAACTCATCTGATATTTGTCTGTTAAAGTCAATACAGAGTCGCTTAAACTTCATCTCTTTCCCAACATCCCGCGGGTATTTTCAGATTCAGAAAGGAAAGTTAAAAAAATAACTGTTTGAAACAAGCAAATGTTTAGGTTTACTGCTTTCTAGGGGGACTGAGTGTGACTGTCAGATACAGGGAAAGAGAATTAAAGGGACAATCAAATCAAAATTAAACTTTCATGATTCTGATAGAGCAGTAAATTTAAACAACTTTCCAATTTACTTCCATTAAAATGTGCGCAGTCTTTTTATATTTGCACTTTGAGTCACCAGCTTCTACTGAGCATGTGCAAGAATTCACAGAATATACATATATGCATTGGTGATTGGCTGATGGCTGTCATATGGTACGTGTATGCATTTGTGATTGGCTGATGGCTGTCACATGATACAGGGGGAGTAGAAATAGACTTTAAAATTTGTCAGAAAAAATAATAATAGCACTTAGTCTGAACTTGAAATAAATATTAGTAGATAATGCATTGTCTTTTTATCATGCATTTGTTGATTATGCAAATCTACTGTATTTACTGATCCTTTAATATTTTTATACTATGTAATATTCTTAAATAAAAATGATTTTGTGATTCAGACAGAGCATAAAATAAAAAAATAAAAAAAATGCATTTCAATTTACTTCTATTATCGAATTTGCTTCATTCTCATGGTATTATTTGTTGAAGAGATACCTAGGTAGGTAGCGTGCACATGCCTGAAGCACTACAAAAAATAGTGCTGCCATCTAGTGCTATTGCAAATGTACAACATTCTTGAAAAACTGCGGCCATTTGGAATTGCAGACACGTGTACACTCCTGAGCTAACTTTCCTGCTTTTGAACAAAGAATACCAAAAGAACCATACAAATTTGATTAAAGAAGTAAATTGGAAAGTTGATCAAAATTGCATGCTCTATCTGAATGATCACATTTGGGGTTTCATGTCCCTTTAATGATTCTGTTGCAGCCCTAACTGGGATTAAAGGGGTAACAGAATGTATTCCCCTGGAACTAATGTTGCCTGTGACAATACTACACAGGTAAAATAGTCACATCTTTTGCATGGCAGTATTGTTTCTGTGATATTGTGGGTCCTATACATCCATATATGGAGAGCAGTACGTAATCCCACATAACAGGTATCATTTAAACTTACAATTCTCCATACACAGAGCAGTTATATAGCTGATAACCACATACATTAACAGTTATGCCAGTGACTGTCCATGTTGTAGAAACAAATTTCAAAAAAAGTTTTACATAATTGTAAACAAGTAATGCTCCAAAAAGAATTGACAGTCCAGGAAAGAATATCTCTTATATGGAATTGCACAAGCGTTCTGGATTTATCTACAGTATTTTGAAGACTACATCAACAAAACCCTCTGGGTAAATGAGAGATTTGTGTTTCATATAACTGTTGACTAGTGCAAGACCAGAGGGTGAAAATAAAGGATGGTAAAGGGTTTCCAGTTGTGTAAGAGTCACATTGACTATGTAAATAACATAATGGACTCTCTGGGATGGATGAGCTAAGATTAGATATGACATTTGGGAAGATGAAGTAGACTAGATGTTTAATAGAAGCCAGTTTCTCATGCAAGCTCAGAAAGCAGCTGAGATGACCCTGAGGTTATGCCAGGCAATAGCTATGTAAGACTGGTCATGAATAACAGTTAGGTAGTTTGACAAATCCCAGACTGACCACTGTGCAACAAAGGCTTGATACATTTCCTGATTTGTTTAACAGAGGAATAACCAAATTACAGGATACACAGCAAAGAAGGGGGCTGACGTCAAATTTCTTATCACAGTCTTACACAGCCTGTGAAGCTAAGGATCATGTCAGCAGGCCAATTATACATCAATAAGGACCAAGACAATAGATACGGCGTGTGCACACTGCTAGCGTGTTCCTTGGCTCTCTGAGATCTGTTTAAAAGGAATATTAAACAATATGAGATTGTAAAATAAAAAGTTTAATTATGTGTAGTTAAACAGTGTTGCAATATATTTGTATTATTTATTTGGTGCCCTTTTCCTGTAATTAACTCTGAACATTTTTGGTTTTCTAAATTCCACTAAGTTTCTATAAAGTAATGTGTGCCACCATGTTTGTACTTAAAGGGACAGTCTACACTAAAATTGTTATTGTTTAAAAAGATAGATAACGCCTTTACTACTCATTCCCCAGCTGTGTACAACCAACATTGTTAGATTAATATACTTTATAACATTTAGGGGTTGATTAATCAAACTCTTCGCACCCTTTCAACTGCAGTTTCTCCTTTACATTTCTGCCTGTTTGAAAGGCTCTATAGACAGCCTTTCAATCACATACTTTTGTGTTTGCTTTTCACAACAAGAGACTGCTAGTTCATGTGGGCCATATAGATAATGTGTTCACGCCTGTTGAGTTATTTGAGAGTCAGCACAACACAGCACTAATTGGCTAAAATGCAAGTCAATAAATAATAAATAAAAAGTCATGTGATAAGGGGGGCTGTCAGAAGATGCTTAGATACAAGGTAATCAGAGGTAAAAAGTGTATTAATATAACGGTGTTGGTTATGCAAAACTGGGGAATGGATAATAAAGGGATTATCTATCTTTTTAATAATAATAATAATAATAATAATAATAATAATAATATTGTAGAATTTCCCTTTAAGTTGGCCCTTACATATTTCCCCTGCTAAAGACAATTAGGGACAGGTATAAAACAGGCAATAAAAGAATAAAAGAGACTATGCAAACAAGACTATGTGGAACATAGAGGAATTCCCCACTCCTTTTTTTGCACAGACAGAAATACATTATACAATTGTAAATAATATATCTACATATACTTTGTTCTAAGGCTAATCTTTGCTTTGAATACATCACTACATCTAGTGTGTGTTTACTGTTAAATTTTAGTATTATCTGAAATAGATTGCTTACATTACTGATTTAGAAAACAAATACAAAAGTTAAAAAAAGTACTGTTTAAAGGATTAAAACCCCCCAAAATATGTTAGTGCATTTTATTATTAAACACATGGTAGCTTTTATCTGTATGTATAACACTAGCAAATGGGCTAAAGATATGCAGTCGCACACCAGGCAAGGCCAGTGATTTGTGGATATGCACATATAATACCTATTCTAATTGGATCACCAGTCACATACTGTTGCTCTGCTCATGGAAGCACAGCATACCCCTCCCCCCCAGAAGGGGCGCAAACTCATTATTACAAATCAGCAATCATTTAAAGCGACATAGAAGGGTGAGCATATAATAGTAGCAGCATTGAAAAAACAACTTCTTTAGCCTGTTTCGCCCCCCCCCCCAACACCAACATGTTCCCTTACAGTAGTACCAGTATCAGAGTTTACTTTGGTGCAAATTGATGGGTATGTTCCCTGCATGGTCATTACCTACCAACCAGTGCCTTGGTAATCTCAGAGAGCTACACCCTGTGTTTGCACATTAGACTTGTGCCCCTGAATATGAACAAATGTAAAAAATACACAACACACACACTCATTTTGCTGTATTCTTTGCATTTGTTTAAAAATGCAAACATAACAGCCCCTTTAACAAATAAATGAAGAAACAAATGCATGTGACACAAAAAGGAAGGGAAGTCTCAAAATTGACAGGGTTACACTATTTAATAGCCCTTGTCAGTTGATGTAAATCATTAGGTATGTAAGCTTGACTTTGTTCTTGGCCAATCCTAACCACCATTTAAAAAAAATAAAAATAAAAATAAAATAATATATATATATAACATAATTTATGCTTACCTGATAAATTCCTTTCTTCTGTAGTGTGATCAGTCCATGGGTCATCATTACTTCTGGGATATTACTCCTCCCCAACAGGAAGTGCAAGAGGATTCACCCAGCAGAGCTGCATATAGCTCCTCCCCTCTACGTCACTCCCAGTCATTCGACCAAGGACCAACGAGAAAGGAGAAGCCAAGGGTGTAGTGGTGACTGGAGTATAATTTAAAAAATATTTACCTGCCTTAAAAAAACAGGGCGGGCCGTGGACTGATCACACTACAGAAGAAAGGAATTTATCAGGTAAGCATAAATTATGTTTTCTTCTGTTAAGTGTGATCAGTCCACGGGTCATCATTACTTCTGGGATACCAATACCAAAGCAAAAGTACACGGATGACGGGAGGGATAGGCAGGCTCTTTATACAGAAGGAACCACTGCCTGAAGAACCTTTCTCCCAAAAATAGCCTCCGAGGAAGCAAAAGTGTCAAATTTGTAAAATTTGGAAAAAGTATGAAGCGAAGACCAAGTTGCAGCCTTGCAAATCTGTTCAACAGAGGCCTCATTCTTGAAGGCCCAAGTGGAAGCCACAGCTCTAGTAGAATGAGCTGTAATTCTTTCAGGAGGCTGCTGTCCAGCAGTCTCATAAGCTAAACGTATTATGCTACGAAGCCAAAAGGAAAGAGAGGTAGCAGAAGCCTTTTGACCTCTCCTCTGACCAGAGTAAACGACAAACAGAGAAGACGTTTGTCGAAATTCCTTAGTTGCCTGTAAGTAAAATTTTAGGGCACGAACTACGTCCAGATTGTGCAGTAGACGTTCCTTCTTCGAAGAAGGATTTGGACACAAAGAAGGAACAACAATCTCTTGATTGATATTCCTGTTAGTGACTACCTTAGGTAAGAACCCAGGTTTAGTACGCAGAACTACCTTATCCGAATGAAAAATCAAATAAGGAGAATCACAATGTAAGGCTGATAACTCAGAGACTCTTCGAGCCGAGGAAATAGCCATCTAAAATAGAACTTTCCAAGATAACAACTTTATATCAATGGAATGAAGGGGTTCAAACGGAACGCCCTGTAAAACGTTAAGAACAAGGTTTAAGCTCCATGGTGGAGCAATAGTTTTAAACACAGGCTTAATCCTGGCCAAAGCCTGACAAAAAGCCTGAACCTCTGGAACTTCTGACAGACGTTTGTGTAACAAAATGGACAGAGCTGAGATCTGTCCCTTTAATGAACTAGCAGATAAACCCTTTTCTAAACCTTCTTGTAGAAAAGACAATATCCTAGGAATCCTAACCTTACTCCAAGAGTAACCTTTGGATTCACACCAATATAGGTATTTACGCCATATCTTATGGTAAATCCTTCTGGTAACAGGCTTCCTAGCCTGTATTAAGGTATCAATAACTGACTCAGAAAACCCACGTCTTGATAAAATCAAGCGTTCAATTTCCAAGCAGTCAGCTTCAGAGAAGTTAGATTTTGATGTTTGAAAGGACCCTGTATCAGGAGATCCTGTTTCAGAGGTAGAGACCAAGGTGGACAGGATGACATGTCCACCAGGTCTGCATACCAAGTCCTGCGTGGCCATGCAGGTGCTATTAGAATCACTGATGCTCTCTCCTGTTTGATTCTGGCAATCAATCGAGGAAGCATCGGGAAGGGTGGAAACACGTAAGCCATCCTGAAGTCCCAAGGTGCTGTCAGGGCATCTATCAGGACTGCTCCTGGATCCCTGGATCTGGACCCGTAACGAGGAAGCTTGGCGTTCTGTCGAGACGCCATGAGATCTATCTCTGGTTTGCCCCAACGTCGAAGTATTTGGGCAAAGACCTCCGGATGAAGCTCCCACTCCCCCGGATGAAAAGTCTGACGACTTAAGAAATCCGCCTCCCAGTTCTCCACTCCCGGAATGTGGATTGCTGACAGGTGGCAAGAGTGAGACTCTGCCCAGCGAATTATCTTTGATACTTCCATCATTGCTAGGGAGCTTCTTGTCCCTCCCTGATGGTTGATGTAAGCTACCGTCGTGATTTTGTCCGACTGAAACCTGATGAACCCCCGAGTTGTCAACTGGGGCCAAGCCAGGAGGGCATTGAGAACTGCTCTCAATTCCAGAATGTTTATTGGCAGGAGACTCTCCTCCTGACTCCATTGTCCCTGAGCTTTCAGAGAATTCCAGACGGCACCCCAACCTAGAAGGCTGGCGTCTGTTGTTACAATTGTCCAGTCTGGTCTGCTGAATGGCATCCCCCTGGACAGATGTGGCCGAGAAAGCCACCATAGAAGAGAATTTCTGGTCTCTTGATCCAGATTCAGAGAAGGGGACAAATCTGAGTAATCCCCATTCCACTGACTTAGCATGCACAGTTGCAGTGGTCTGAGGTGTAAGCGAGCAAAGGGAACTATGTCCATTGCCGCTACCATTAAGCCGATTACCTCCATGCATTGAGCCACTGACGGGTGTTGAATGGAATGAAGGGTGCGGCAAGCACTTTGAAGTCTTGTTAACCTGTCCTCTGTCAGGTAAATCTTCATTTCTACAGAATCTATAAGAGTCCCCAGGAAGGGAACTCTTGTGAGTGGAACGAGTGAACCTTTCTTTTCGTTCACCTTCCATCCATGTGACCTTAGAAAAGCCAGTACTAACTCTGTATGAGACTTGGCAGTTTGAAAGCTTGAAGCTTGTATCAGAATGTCGTCTAGGTACGGAGCTACCGAGATTCCCCGCGGTCTTAGTACCACCAGAAGAGCACCCAGAACCTTTGTGAAGATTCTTGGAGCTGTAGCCAATCCGAATGGAAGAGCTACAAACTGGTAATGCCTGTCTAGGAAGGCAAACCTTAGATACCGGTAATGATCTTTGTGAATCGGTATGTGAAGGTAAGCATCCTTTAAATCCACTGTGGTCATGTACTGACCCTTTTGGATCATGGGTAAAATTGTCCGAATAGTCTCCATTTTGAACGATGGAACTCTTAGGAATTTGTTTAGGATCTTTAAATCCAGGATTGGTCTGAAAGTTCCCTCTTTTTTGGGAACCACAAACAGATTTGAGTAAAACCCTTGTCCCTGTTCCGACCGTGGAACTGGATGGATTACTCCCATTAACAAAAGTTCTTGTACGCAGCGTAGAAACGCCTCTTTCTTTGTCTGGATTGTTGACAACCTTGACAGATGAAATCTCTCTCTTGGAGGAGATAATTTGAAGTCCAGAAGGTATCCCTGAGATATTATCTCTAGCGCCCAGGGGTCCTGGACATCTCTTGCCCGAGCCTGGGCGAAGAGAGAAAGTCTGCCCCCCACTAGATCCGATCCCGGATTGGGGGCCCTCAATTCATGCTGTTTTAGGGGCAGCAGCAGGTTTCCTGGCCTGCTTGCCCTTGTTCCAAGACTGGTTAGGTCTCCAGCTTTGTCTGTAGCGAGCAACAGATCCTTCTTGTTTTGGAGCAGTGGAAGTTGATGCTGCTCCTGCTTTGAAATTCCGAAAGGAACGAAAATTAGACTGTCTAGCCTTAGGTTTGGCTCTGTCTTGAGGCAGGGCGTGGCCCTTACCTCCTGTAATGTCAGCGATAATTTCTTTCAAACCGGGCCCAAATAAGGTCTGCCCCTTGAAAGGTATATTAAGTAATTTGGACTTAGAAGTTACATCAGCTGACCAGGATTTTAGCCACAGTGCTCTGCGCGCCTGAATGGCGAATCCGGAATTCTTAGCCGTAAGTTTAGTTAAATGTACTACGGCTTCCGAAATGAATGAATTAGCTAGCTTAAGGATTCTAAGCCTGTCCGTAATGTCGTCCAGAGTAGCTGAACTAAGGTTGTCTTCCAGAGACTCAATCCAGAATGCCGCTGCAGCCGTGACCGGCGCAATGCATGCAAGGGGTTGCAATATAAAACCTTGTTGAACAAACATTTTCTTAAGGTAACCCTCTAACTTTTTATCCATTGGATCTGAAAAGGCACAGCTATCCTCCACCAGGATAGTGGTACGCTTAGCTAAAGTAGAAACTGCTCCCTCCACCTTAGGGACCGTTTGCCATAAGTCCCGTGTGGTGGTGTCTATTGGAAACATCTTTCTAAATATCGGAGGGGGTGAGAACGGCACACCGGGTCTATCCCACTCCTTAGTAATAATTTCAGTTAGTCTCTTAGGTATAGGAAAAACGTCAGTACTTGTTGGTACAGCAAAATATTTATCCAACCTACACATTTTCTCTGGTATTGCAACTGTGTTACAATCATTCAGAGCCGCTAACACCTCCCCTAGTAATACACGGAGGTTTTCCAGCTTAAATTTAAAATTTGAAATATCTGAATCCAATCTGTTTGGATCAGAACCGTCAGCCGCAGAATGAAGCTCTCCGTCCTCATGTTCTGCAAGTTGTGACGCAGTATCTGACATGGCCCTAGCATTATCAGCGCACTCTGTTCTCACCCCAGAGTGATCACGCTTGCCTCTTAGCTCTGGTAATTTAGCCAAAACCTCAGTCATAACAGTAGCCATATCTTGTAATGTTATTTGTAATGGCCGCCCAGATGTACTGGGCGCCACAATATTGCGCATCTCCCGAGCGGGAGATGCAGGTACTGTCGCGTGAGGCGAGTTAGTCGGCATAACTCTCCCCTCGTTGTTTGGTGAAATTTGTTCAATTTGTACAGATTGACTTTTATTTAAAGTAGCATCAATACAGTTAGTACATAAATTTCTATTGGGCTCCACTTTGGCGTTAGCACAAATAGTAAAGGTCTCATCCTCTGAATCAGACATGTTTAACACACTAGCAACTAAACTTGCAACTTGGAAATATTATTCAAGTAAAATACAATGAAAAACGTACTGTGCCTAAGAAGCACAGAAAGATATATGACAGTTGAAATCAATAAACTGAAAAGGTTACAGCATCAAACTTTGTAAAAACAAAACACAATTTTAGCAAAGGCTTGTTCCCATTAGCAAAGAATAACTAACCCTGATGGCATAAAAAAGTTAAAGAATAAACGTTTTTTTATCACAGTCAACTACAATCTCACAGCTCTGTTGTGAAGATTACTTCCCTCAAACAAGCTTTGAAGACCCCTGAGTTCTGTAAGATGAACCGGAACATGCAGGAAAAAACAATGAGCTCCTGACTGAAATTTTTGATGCGTAGCAAAAGCGCCAAAAAAAGGCCCCTCCCCCTCACACACAACAGTGAGAGAGATCAGTAAACTGTCAGAATTAGATCAAGCAACTGCCAAGTGGAAAAATAGTGCCCAAACATTTTATTCACCCAGTACCTCAGAAAATGAAAACGATTTTACATTCCAGCAAAAACGTTTAACATAAATTAAGAGTTATTAAAAAGCCTGTTGCTTGCAAATAGGCTAAAGTCTTATATACACAGTGTAATTCCAGTGAAGTACCATTCCCCAGAATACTCCAATGTAAAATATACATACATGATATTATATTGGTATGGCAGGATTTTCTCATCAATTCCATTGTCAGAAAATAAAAGCTGCCACATACCTCTTTGCAGATTAATCTGCCCGCTGTCCCCTGATCTGAAGTTTACACCTCTCCTCAGATGGCCGAGAAACAGCAATATGATCTTAACTACTCCGGCTAAAATCATAGAAAAAACTCTGGTAGATTCTTCTTCAAACTCTACCAGAGAAGGAATAACACACTCCGGTGCTATTAAAAATAACAAACTTTTGATTGAAGAAATAAAACTAAATAAAATCACCATAGTCCTCTCACACATCCTATCTAGTCGTTGGGTGCAAGAGAATGACTGGGAGTGACGTAGAGGGGAGGAGCTATATGCAGCTCTGCTGGGTGAATCCTCTTGCACTTCCTGTTGGGGAGGAGTAATATCCCAGAAGTAATGATGACCCATGGACTGATCACACTTAACAGAAGAAATAGGCTTTTGTGCTACTGCTGGCTTATAGAAGTAGCACTAGATACTTTATTTACAGCTACACTGCTGATCAGTTGCTCCTCTGCTGTCCTAAAGAAGTTCACAATGGGAAAGAGCAAACAGATTTTCAATAACAAAAAAATTCCAAACTGTGCAATGGCCAAACATAATAAAGTAAAAAATTTTTTTTTGTGACTAACACTTTGTTCAGAAAATTTTTTTGGTCTGTGCACACAGTGCCAATTTCTGTAACATACTCTAATTTTTTTTCTTCATAAAATTGATTCTGGGACTGTATAGCACCATAATATTTTGGCTTCCACATACATTGAATAACAAATTGCTCTTTGCTTTAACAACTTTTTGATTATTATCACTAAAATGTTTCTTTAAAACCCAGCTAGTTTGCAACCTTACAGAACGAACAGTAGAGATATCTGCCAGAGTTCCCTCTAAGGCCAGTTTTGTGAGCGACCCAGCAGTGAAACAGTTAATTAGAGCAATTAGCAAACACTACACAATACAGACTGCAAGGTGGGGTTCCCTTATTAACTGTTTCAATGCTGGGTTGCTAACAAAACTGACCTTAGAGAGAACAACGGTCTGGACATATCTTAGACAAATCCAGATGCCAAAATAACAATTATTGTGATAGGTACTAGTAGTATCCTTTTGCAAGTTTCCTCTGGTTTTCATGTCTGAAGAAGTAGCTTCACTTGTGTAGAGATTCTAGGATTTCATTTTAGTGCCATTAAATTATTCAGCTGCCAAAACACAAACGTCACAGGAATTTTTGGCAACAGCGTCACAGATTGTGTTTCCAAGTATAGATTTATTCATCCAACATCATTATGGCACAGTATTGTGTTCCAGGAAATGTGTGAACATTGAGATAAATAATGAAAGTTTGTTAGTTAAATGGGAAATTAGGAGTTATAATAATAGGAATGATTACTCTAAGGGATTGGTGACAAAAAATGTTTGTTCAGTATTCCCTGAAATGAGGAATATTTTAATCATTTCCACATAACTTGGCTAATTAAGTGGAGGGGATTTCTGTTATTCTGGGTAATTAACCAGACATTATAAAAAATGCACATTCAACACTTTTAGCAAGTAATAAAAAAATAAAAGGAACTTAAAATCAAACAGCAATATATTGTCATTATTTGATTTTGCCCCCGTTTACTGTAATTTAAATCTGAAAATTGTGGGTGTTGCAATTCCTGCATCAATTGGGACTGCACACCACAGATTTCAGATGCCTAACCCTGCAACATGCTACAGTGATTGATAATGTATGTGTATCTCTAACAGGTCTTTTGAAGGGGTACTTAAAAACAAGGCAAATATTACTACCACAATCAGATATACTTTAAATTACAGTATATATATTATTTATTAAGAGATTAGAGCATGCAATTATAAGACAGTTTTCAATTTAATCCTAATATCAAATGTACTTCACTCTCTTGGTAGCCTTTGTTGAAAAGCAAACCTAGGTAGGCTCAGATGCAGCAATGCACTATTGTGAGCAAGCTGCTGATTTGTTGCTAAACACATATGCCTCTTGTTATGGCTCACCAGATGTGTTCAACTAACTCCCAATACTGGATTTCTGCTCTATAGCGGCCTTTAGGGTAAAACACATAGCTAAAGGCAAGCTGTAGAGCAACAATAAAATTATCTAACAGAGAATTTTCTTTTTGCACTTTTATGTCCCTTTAATTATGAATATATACTGTGTATAAATAAACCAAGGGTTTTATGTCCATTTAAGTCATTAAAACTATTTGAGATCATTGTTCTCAACTCCCAGTTCATAAAATATACATATTGTATTGATTTGTATTTTAATGGTACATTCACTTTTCATCACTGCCTAAACAGTCTCCTTGTAACTATTTTAAAATGCAAGTTTTGCTAAAGTAGTCTTAAAGGGGTAGGAAAGTGAAACTTGCATGATTCATATAGAGCAGGTCATTTTAAGAAACTTTGAAATACACTTCTATTTACAAATGTGCTATGTCCTCTTGGTATCCCTTGTTAAAAATGAATATGCACATATGTCTCTCGTGATTGGCAATAGTGCAATGCTGCTCCTTCAGCAAAGGATAACAAGAAAATGAAACAAATTTGTATGTTCAATCCAAATCATGACAAAAAACATGTTTGGGGTTTCCTGTCCCTTTAATGCATCTTTATATTCTACAAGAAGTTCTGTCCTTTTACGCAGTATCGGGTTACAGTATAAGCAGAATTTTCCTTACATGATAGTAATATGCACGTTTTGACATCACAGTTAGCACCAGGTGGAAATTATGAGGATAAGTGATATTATAGTAGCTACTACTATTTGGAGATGACATTTTTTTATTTGGACACATATCATTTGGCCAACAACATTACAAAAGCAGGTAACCATAAAAAGGATCTATTTTTGTTTTTAAAATGTTGATAAATGCAGAACATACTTCCTTAATGATATCTAAGTGATCCTTGTACAGTTGCTGTTATATTACACTTGTACATGTCACAAGCAGCATCCAATGTTTGTGATAACAGCTAAATTCATAAAGGGAACCTGGAACTGCCCAATCAACCACCAAAACCAAATAATGAAATAGCTAAAACCCCATCGTTGACCACAGTACCAGAGCTAATCACAGCTATCCAGCCCTGTATTCCCCTACAGATTTATAAATCTAAGAAAGTCTGGTGATGAGAAATAACATTTATGTATTGAATATAATATGAATATCATCATTTGCAATTTATATTGCTTACTCCTAATTCACACAGTATCAGGCTCTATCATGACAGTCAGAATATCAACAGCACAGAACAGTGTTTATCCAGCAGCAGTTCCCAGTGCACACCAACAGGCAAGATTTTCCTGATATCTGAACTACAGCCTTCCAATACTCCCACCATAGAAGAATCCCAGCACCATGTTAAGGGTAAATTTGCAAAATCAGGGGCTTATAATTGAAGTGGTGCCACTCTTCAAAAAGGGTAGCAGGGTTGATCCAGGAAGCTATAGACCATTTAGTCTGACATCAACAGTGGGGAAGATATTTGAAGGGATTATAAGGGATTTTATTGATGAGCATATTCATGTAAACAAGATTATGAGTTCAAATCAGCACGGTTTTATGCGAAATAGTTATTGTCAAACAAATCTAATTAGATTCTACAAGGAAGTAACTGGCCTCCCTCTCTCCCGCCTCTCTCCCCTTCAATCCATCCTAAATGCATCTGCCAGGCTAATCCACCTCTCTCAACGCTCTGTTTCTGCTGTCTTTTATTGTATTGTTTCTCCGTTGTACTTCTATCCTTGTACCCATGGGAATCTGTTGGAACTTTATAAATAAAGAATAATAATAAGTAAGTAAAACTATAGATAAAGGGGAATCAGTTGATTGTTGTAAATGGAAAATGAGATTTAGGGGCACATTTATCAAGCTCCGTATGAAGTAATCAAGAAGTTATAAAGCAGCGATCTAAAGACCGCAGCTCCATAACTTGTCCGCCTGCTCTAAGATGGCAGACAGAAATCAACCCGATCGAATACGATCGGGTTGATTGACACCCCTGCTAGCGGCCCATTGGCCGCAAATCTGCAGGGGGCGGCATTGCACCAGCAGTTCGCTGGTGCAATGATAAATGCAGACAGCGTATACTATTGGCATTTATCGATGTGCAGCAGACATGATATGCTACTTTGTATCATGTTCGCCCGCACATTGGTAAATAAGCCCCTCAATACGGGAAAATGCAAGGTTCTACATTGTGGAAGTAAAAATAAGCAGGCATTGTATTTAAATGGAACAATACTTAGTCAAACAGAGGAGAAAAGGGATGTGGGAGTAGTAATAGATACAACTGAAACTAAAGATGGGTGCACAATGCAGGGCAGCGGCTTCCAAGGCTAATAATAAACTAGCATGTATTACTCACCTTGAGTTTTCATTAGTTAAATAAATCATTTTGGCAAATTAGTTTAGTTAAGTTTAAAAAAAAAAAATCGTTTCGGCAAATTTGTTATGTTAAGTTAAATAATTTTTTCGGATCCGTTCGTTATTTCGGATCCATTCTTTATTGATATTCATTATTCTATTCTAAAGTTTAGAATAGAATAATGCATATGAATAAAGAAGGGATCCGAAAAAAAGAAAGGATCCGAAAAAACTATTTAACTTAACTTAACTAATATGTCGCATATTGCCTAAACAAAAAATTATCTAAAACTGCCGCCGCCACCACCCCCCACATAGCCGACACTAAATAAAGCTAAAAAACCCTAATACGCCATCCCCCCACATCACCAATACTAACTAAACCTATTAACCCCTAAACCGTCACCCCCTCCACATTGCCGACACTAACTAAACCTATTAACCCCTAAACCACCATTCCCCGACATCGCCAACACTAACTAAACCTATTAACCCCTAAATCACAGTTCCCCAACATTGCTGACACTAACTAAACCTAATAACCCCTAAACTGCAGTTCCCTCTATTGCTCACAGGGGTGGAGGCATAGCCGCCCATAGCTCACATCGGCTGAGGGCAAAGCCGCCCATAGCTCACAGGGGTTGAGGGCAGACCCACCCAGCACTATGGAATTTGGTGCGCTATACAAATACATGATAATAATAATAATAATAATAGCTCACAGGGGCTGAGGGCAGAGCCGCTCATAGCTCACATCGGCTGAGGGCAAAGCCGCCCATAGCTCACAGGGGTTGAGGGCAGACCCACCCAGCACTATGGAATTTGGCGCGCTATACAAATACATGATAATAATAATAATAATAATAATAGCTCACAGGGGCTGAGGGCAGAGCCGCTCATAGCTCACAGGGGCTGAGGGCAGAGCCGCTCATAGCTCACAGGGGTTGAGGGCAGAGTCCCCCATAGCTCACAGGGGTTGAGGGCAGAGCCGCTCATAGCTCACAGGGGTTGAGGGCAGAGTCCCCCATAGCTCACAGCGGCTGAGGGCAGAGTCCCCCATAGCTCACAGGGGTTGAGGGCAGAGCCGCCCAGCACTATGGAATTTGGCGGCGCTATACAAATACATGATGATAATAATAATAATAATAGCACACAGGGGCTGAGGGCAGAGCCGCTCATAGCTCACAGGGGTTGAGGGCAGAGTCCCCCATAGCTCACAGCAGCTGAGGGCAGGGTCCCCCATAGCTCACAGGGGTTGAGGGCAGACCCGCCCAGCACTATGGAATTTGGCGGCGCTAAATAATAATAATAGCTCATAGGGGCTGAGGGCAGAGCCGCTCATAGCTCACAGGGGCTGAGGGCAGAGCCACCCATAGCTCACAGGGGCTGAGGGCAAAGCCGCCCATAGCTCAAAGGGGCTGAGGGCAGAGCCGCCCATAGCTCACAGGGGCTGAAGGCAGAGCTGCCCATAGCTCACAGGGGCTGAAGGCAGAGCCGCCCATAGCTCACAGGGGCTGAAGGCAGAGCCGCCCATAGCTCACAGGGGCTGAAGGCAGAGCCGCCCATAGCTCACAGAGGGCCTGATGATCAAGAACTCACTGGCATGGAGAGAAATCACCCAAAATCTTTAGGATCTTTTTTAAGCATTGAAATGTAATATATGTGTCTCCCCATCACATATAAATCCTTCATAACTAGGTCAATGGAAATCAAGGTAAACATTTTCATTAGAGGGACCTCATAGTTCTGACAAGACTTCTTAGTTAATCTAACCAGAGGGAGAGAGAAGAGCTCTATTACTCAAAACATGAGAGAGCTCAAGGGAGTAACCCACCAATATCCATCAATCTCTGTCATACGTTAATGTAATGACCCAGCTGTAACTCAAACCAACCTACAGTGGTGATAGATGAATTACTGTCACAATAGACAGCAGCAGTCTGTGCCTAATGATATCTATATGTTGTTGGGCCAGGGGGAAATCACATTAATCACATTCTCAGCAGAATTGATCAAGATTTAAATATAAAATGTGTGATGTATAAAAGTATGTTACAAAATGTAATGTTAGGTGTGTTTACTAAAGCTATTTCTTCACAAGAATATTTATTTTTATTCACTCATTTTTTCTTTACCAAGGATACACGTTGTTTAATTTGTTATGGAAAGCAAACTATTAAGTGAGACTTGCTAAATTTTCAAAGAAAAAACTATAAAGTGCTGAGAACAAGGACTTTAAAAGGTCATAATAGTGCAAACTGAAACGTGCATAAGTGCATTCCAGTTTTGAATAGAAGTATTTTTGTAATATACTTGTAGCAAACATACTTGTACAAAAAGCTACCGCTGTTTCAGTGGCATATGCACATATGCTGTGTGCAGCCTCATCCAACACTGTGTCTAGTGGTTGTTCTAGGGGCTGGGCAATCTTCTATTTTGCACCCCACTGGGCTGAGGAGGAAAGTACAAAGATAAGACGACTACTCTCTGCCTCTGTCCTTGGACAACCCATAATAACTACACCTTTAATCGCCCTGTAGGTGGAAGACCTGCCACTCCACCCAGGAGTGTTTTCCCCCATAAGATTTCTGGAACCACGACTAAATTAATTCAATTTTCCTCATACACAAAGCCGCTGATGACTCTCTGATTAAACAGCATATTATATATAGAGAGACAGATAGATGATAGATAGATCTGAGACAGTGATAACTTGTGATACTAGAATTTTTTTTTACTGCTAATCCTTTTGTTTTAGTATGCTTTTTCTTTGTCTTGTTTTAGCGAGTACTCTATGTGTAACGCTGTGCAATTTCTTGGCACAATACAAATAAAAATTATAATTTTTTAGAAATTACAGTAGTTATGCTGTATTATTCATTATCAGCTAGATTATGAGTTTTGAGCGCTATAGGGAAATTAACGACCGCCAAAAACTTCCCTATAGCGCTGCTATTACAGGTTTTGTAAAACCCGGCTTGCGCGGGCGATATGGTTGCATTGAGCTCCATACCTCACCCAAATGCAAGGGGTGTTTTGACATGCTCATGCACGATCTCCCCATAGACATCAATGGGGAGAGTCGCCTAAAAAAAGCCTAATACCTACGATCACGGAAACAAAAGCTCCGTAACGCAGCCCCATTGATGTCTATGGGGAAAGACAAAGTTATGTTTAAACCTAACACCCTAAGATAAAAACCAAGTCTAAACACACCTAATCTTCTGCCCCTAACATCGCCGCAACCTACATAATGATATTAACCCCTAATCTGCTGCCCCTAACATCGCCGCCACCTAAATAAAACTATTAACCCCTAATCTGCCACTCCTGATATTGCCACCATCTACATTACAGTTATTAACCCCTAATCTACCGCCCCCAGGGGTGTATTAAGGCCTAGGCCAACAAGGCCCATGCCTAGGGTGGCAAATTGAGGGGGGGCGGCAAAGGGAAGCGTGGCAGGACTTTTGCAAACTATATTGTCATGTCTTAAGTACCGTCAGTGTGTGAGTTTTCACATGGGCTCTGTGGCCGGGATCGCTTAGTAAGCAATGCAACAGTCTCAAAAGTGATCCAAGTGGTAAGTCTCCACTCCAAGTCTCCAACCAAGCTGTCCCTATTTCATCTGAGTCCAGTCCGACTATCTCCGCTGTTTGCTGCCTCAAGGTAGGACCGCAGCTACAATTCTTATGTATGTAGCTGCTGTTCCTACATGGGGCCAACAAGGGGTGGACTGGGCTCTCTGTTACGGCTGCGTTGCCATTTTACAATGTGAGTGAGCAGGGGACATACTTTAATACAGCGGCCGTGAGACAGTCGTTGTATGTAGTAAGAGAGACAATCGCTGGCTCCTGTAAATCTAAATGATCCGGCCAGGGGTGGGAGGAACAGAACCTCAGACTGCGAGCTCCCATTCGACGCTCCCCGATACTCATCACTTCCTCCCAGCGCGAGTCCCAGTATCCTATGCAGATGCACGTGAGGGAAGCAGCGAGCTCAGTGCTGAGGGAGACAAGCAGCAGCGATGCTAGACTAGTCACAGTCCTACGGAGGTGTCTGGTGAGCAAACACATCACCAGTTAGTTATGTAATAATAGATTTTATGCTGTTGAAAGGTCTGTAAATAGAAAAAGTTAGCGCATTTTCCTCAGCTAAATCAATAGGACCAGTCTCCTAGTATATTTAGCTGAGATGTCTTAATTCATCTGATCTGAAGAACAATCAGTTTCCTTCTGCAGCTTGCAGTCTTAATAGTAGTGACCTTTTTCTCAACAAATTTCGCCTTTTTAATGTACATTTTTAATGACCAGGGAGCAGGGACATATAATATGATTTTTTTATATGGTAACCATATATCCCTAAAGAGTAGCACATGTTTTTATTTAATACTTTTTTTACTATGCTTTATATAACATTTATTTTAAAATAATAAAAGGTTCTTTTTATTGTCAAAATTATGTATTTATATTTTATTTGTTTTTTCTTTTTTGTTTTGTTTTTACTATGGTATGATTATACATTTATTTCCCCCTTTGTGGTTAACACTTTTGAATACTTCATTATATGTTTAACATCTAAACCAATAATCGTTAACTAAAGGTATTGAGGTTCGAAATAATCTTGGCAACAGCAGATAAAGCTAAACTCCATCAGCAATCCATTCATCAATATAATTAATTCACACATTCATCCATTTACCCATTCAGTCAAAAAAAATCCTAAAACCGTAGGTGGTGTGGGGGGGGGCAGCAGAACTTTGAGTGCCTAGGGCAGCACAAAATCTAAATACGCCACTGACCGCCCCCAATATCGCCGCCACTATACTAAAGTTATTAACCCCTAAACCTCTGGCCTCCCACATCACTAACACTAAATATATTAACCCCTAAACCTAACCCTAAGCATAAACCTAACGTAACCCTAACCTAAGTCTAATCCTACCCCCCTAACTTAAATATAATTAAAATAAATCTAAATAAAACTTACAATTATTACCTAAATAATTCCTATTTAAAATGAAATACTTACCTATAAAATAAAACCTAAGCTAGGTACAATATAACTGATGGTTATATTGTAGCTAGCTTAGGTTTTATTTTTATTTCACAGCTAAGTTTGTATTTATTTTAAACTAGGTAGACTAGTTAGTAAATAGTTATTAACTATTTAATTCTACCTAGTTAAAATAAATACAAAGTTACCTGTAAAATAAAACCTAACCTGCCTTACACTAAAACCTAACATTACAATAAAATAAATTAAATTATATATCTAAATTACAAAAAATAAACAAAATTATCAAAAATAAAAATGAATTACTCCTTATCTACTAGCCCTATCAAAATAAAAAAGCCCCCCAAAATAAAAAAAACCCTAGCCTACACTAAACTGCCAAAAGCCCTTTTACGAAGTTCCCAAACCCTAAGCTAAAAATAAAACCCACCCAAAAAACTCTTAAAAAACCTAACACTAGCCCCCGAAGATCCACTTACAGTTTTCGTCCGGACATCCATCCAAATCCAGCCGGCAAAGTCCTCATCCAAGTGGGCAGACGTCCTCATTGAAGCGGCCAGAAGTCTTCATCCAGACGGCATCTTCAATCTTCATCCATCAGGCGCGGAGTGGGTCCATCTTCAAGACATCCGGCGCGGAGCATCCTCTTCTTCTGATGGTCGCTGAAGAATGAAGTTTCCCTTTAAGTGACATCCAAGATGGCATCCCTTACATTCCGATTGGCTGATAGAATCAGCCAATAGGAATTAAAGGTGAAAAAATCCTATTGGCTGTTGCAATCAGCCAATAGGATTGAGCTTAAATCCTATTGGCTGATCCAATCAGCCAATAGATTTGAGCTTGCATTCTATTGGCTGATTAGAATAACTCATAACTATTGACTTTAGATGGCGGTACGAAACTTGTGGTTATAGAGTGTACCGCTCACTTTTTGGCCTCCCAGGCAAACTCGTAATACCGGTGCTATGGGGGGTCCCAAAGTGCGGTACTGACGTTGTGTGACGGTCAAAAAGGTGTGCGGTACACCTATACCTGCAAGACTTGTAATAGCTGTGTTAGGGAAAAAGCATCGTTATGAATAACGATGCTTTTTCACTCATAAAGCAAAACTCGTAATCTAGCTGTATGTTAATTTCTGAATATATAGTAAATAATAAAATAATAATAATAATAATAATAATAATAATAATAATAATAGGAACTTCCATAAATCCTAAAATCAATAAAAGAAAATTAAAATCATAAATAAATACAAATCAATATAGCAACCAAATATTCATATTATATAATGTGCCATTACAATCCTACAAAACTCTTGTGGTTTGTAGCTATTAAAATGTTAAAAAAATAAATTTTCTTAGAAAAGTATTTGGTATTATAAAAAATGCTTTCAAAGCTATATTAAGCCTAAACATTTTTTATCAGACAAAAATGAATGAAAAACACTACAATAAAAAATGTTTTTAGCGATTAAAATGGATATGGAAATTAACATGATCAGCTATTTGCTCCTACAGCTCTGTCGTCGGACACTGACACGTGCAACCCACAAAAAAATAAAATAAATAGCAAAGTTTTTTATAAAACAAAACAATGTTTTTGATTTTTTTTTTTAGGTATTAAAATGTAAAAATGCCACTTTTTCATCTCATAATATAATCTAACAATGTAACTTTATAATGGTTATTAACAAATACACAAAGTGTTTATTATATTAAACTAGATTGATAAGAAGACAAGTAATAGAATATATTGTAATATTGTGAGTTTCAGGCCTGGGAATCTGAAATATTACAAATGTTGTCCACAAAAAAATGTTTAACACATTATAAAAAGCATTTCAAAGAATTGTTTTTGAATATGATAAGAGGAAAACAGTTTAGAGTTTGTGGGGACATTTTTTGGTGGTATTAGTAATAAATAATGTGTTGTTTAATATTGTGTAGATTATATGTAGTCAGGTTCTATCATTGTAATGTCATGTATTATTAGCTTGCTTGTAAATGAGAGAGTGATGTTCCCTTTGTTAAATGTCTTGCACAAAATAATATTTTAACTACAGCACAAGGATTTTGAGCTCCCCATATTCAAAACTAAGACTCAGTAAAGAACTAAAATGCAGTGCATAATGTTTTATTGTCTACATATTTCAAAATGTATTTTTACACAAAAGGACAATAATATAACAAATATTATATAATGTGTTTAAAAGGGACATTAAACACTAAATAAATGCTAGATAGAATGATGCATTCAAAGAAAAGATTAGTCTGAGAAAAACATCTGGATGATTTTTTAAAGTTTTGTTAGCTGATTAAATATTGACAAAATAAATGTAAACTTTTAGTGTCTATAAAACAATGGGAGCTGCCATGTTGTAACTTAGGTTACCTTCTCTGCTGTGGCCAATTAGGGACAGTTATAAATAGGTCACTAGATTGTGCAGCCAATGGCTGTGTGGAATATAACAGCGTGCTGCACTTCCATTTCCAATTTTCAGAATGGAATTACAGGAAAAGGGGACAAAATAAAAAAAAAGTATATTGCAGAGTTGTTTTTTTAAAAAAAAAAAAATATATATATATATTATTATTATCAGGTATTTGTAGAGCGCCAACAGATTCTGCAGCGCTGTAAACATAGTCGGTGTACAGGATAGCTTTTGCAGGGGTCAAGTGGGTAGAGGGCCCTGCCGAGAGTTACACTGTTGTAGTCAGCTCTTATGAAGCGATCTGTAAACAGCTGGGCCCATAGGCTTACAATCTAAGGGGTTCAAAGGGAAAGCAATGGCGTTAGGAAAGGTTAGTGTTGGTTGTATGCATCCCTGAATAGTAGAGTTTTTAGGGAGTGCTTGAAGCTGTTAAAACTAGGGGAGAGTCTTATGGAGCGAGGCAGGGAATTCCACAAGATGGGGGCCAGTCTGGAGAAGTCCTGTAAACGGGAATGTGAGGAAGTAACAAAAGAGGAGGAGAGGAGGAGATCCTGAGCTGATCGAAGGGGACGGGAGGGAGAGTATCTAGAGACAAGTTCTGAGATGTAGGGGGGAGCAGTGCAGTTGAGAGCTTTATATGTCAGGGTGAGGATTTTATGTTTAATCCTAGAGGCAAGAGGAAGCCAGTGAAGGGATTGGCAGAGAGGTGCAGCAGATGAAGAGCGACGAGTAAGGAAGATGAGTCTGGCAGAGGCATTCATTAAGGATTGTAAAGGAGCTAGGCAGCAGGTGGGGAGACCAGAGAGGACAGAGTTGCAGTAATCAAGGCGGGAAAGAATGAGAGAGTGGGCTAAAATCTTAGTTGTGTCTTGTGTAAGGAAGTGGCTAATTTTAGCAATGTTTTTAAGGTGGAAGCGGCAGGCTTTAGCCAATGACTGAATGTGAGGAGTGAAGGAAAGATCTGAGTCAAGTGTGACCATAAGACATCGGGCGTGCTGGGTAGGGGTGATGATGGAATTATCAACAGTTATAGAAATTTTGGGGGTGGAGACATTGGAAGAAGGGGGAAAAATAAGGAGTTCAGTTTTGGAGAGATTTAGCTTAAGGTATTGAGAGGACATCCAAGATGAGATGTGAGAAAGACAGTTAGTGACACGGGTTAGTAAGGAAGGAGGTAGGTCTGGTGCAGAGAGGTAGATTTGGGTGTCATCGGCATACAAATGGTATTGAAAACCATGGGACTTTATTAAGGAACCTAGTGACGACGTGTAGATTGAAAAGAGAAGGGGACCAAGGACAGAGCCTTGAGGTACCCCAACAGAAAGTGGTAACGGGGCAGAGGATGCTCCGGAGAAGGCTACACTAAATATATATATATATACACACATATACACACACACTTTATCATTTTATATTAACATCTAAAAGTGTTTAATGTCCCTTTTAAAAGAGCCAGTTTTAAAAATGTCTATAATTCCATTACTAAAGTAGAGGTGTTCTAAAGTTAAAAAACAAAACAAACAAACAAAAAAAAACTATTTGTTTTGCAAGCAGACTGATGACAACACCATCATCCCTCAGTTTGAAAATCATTTAAATTTATGAAGCCAGGACAACTATACACTGCTCTTTGCTTTCAATGGAAAAGCCAACCCTGCTGTTAGTCTGGAGGTAGGCTGCAGTGTGACAGGTAAGTACATTATTGTGCTGCAGTGTGACAGGTAAGATTTGTATGGTTCAATTAATTTATGGCAAAAAAACAAAACATCTTGTGCAATGCTCCAAACCTACTATTAAAGAGCAAGATATAAAAATGTAAGAAACATGAATATAGAATTAGTCACAATACTATACTGAGGTTTAGCTTATATACAAGGCAGCAAGAACATAAAGAGGCACAATGTACTCAAGCAAGCAGCTGTTAAGAGTTTAAGCTTCTGCACAGAAACTCTTTAAAATGGGCTGAGCTCTTTTGTGGTTTACCCTGCTTAGATGTTCATTTCTGTTGCAGCTTCTCGTTTGCATAGCTTTTCAATAGCAAACACTGCAGTATTTGCAAAAGGCTAAAACAGCCATTTCAAATGACTAAATAATTAGCTAATTGTAAACAGGTTAATACACTCAATCAGGTAAAATTGATAATTGGGAACACATTAAAGGAGACAAAAGATTGGTCACAATATCCCTTAAAGTCTTATTTTATATAGGTATAGTACAGATGTTGTTTATAGATGGGCCCTACTATCCCTACATTTATTTGTTTATGTATGTCTTATGTATTTTTTAACCTAATTCATGTACCCAGTGCTGAAGAATTTGTTAGATGCTTTAAAAATAAATACTATTATAAGCAATGGTCTATATACTATTATATATACTATTATAAGCAATGGACTAAAAAATAAATAAAAGTAAAAATTTCAGAGGTAAATTACAGCAAAACAAAGTAAAAATAAATCATTAATGTATACTGTAAAAAAGTTAATGGGGAATTTTTACTTTTAAACAAAATAAGTATGCCCAGCCACTGTATAGTGCATACTGTATATGACATACTGTATAGAACATTCTGTATAGTAAATATTGTATAATACATACTGTATAGCACATACTGTATAGTAAATAATGTATAATACATACTGTATAATGCATACTGTATAATACATACTATATAATACATACTGTGTAGTAAATATTGTATAATACATACTGTATAGCACATACTGTATAGTAAATATTGTATAATACATACTATATAATACATACTGTGTAGTAAATATTGTATATTACATACTGTATAGCACATACTGTATAGTAAATAATGTATAATACATACTGTATAATGCATACTGTATAATACATACTATATAATACATACTGTGTAGTAAATATTGTATATTACATACTGTATAGCACATACTGTATAGTAAATAATGTATAATACTTACTGTATAATGCATACTGTATAATACATACTATATAATACATACTGTGTAGTAAATATTGTATAATACATACTGTATAGTGCATATTGTATAAGACACTGTATATTATATAATGTATATTACATACTGTATAGCACATACTGTATAGTAAATAATGTATAATACATACTGTATAGTGCATAGTGTATAAGACACTGTATATTATATAATGTATAATGCATACTGTATAGCACTGCATACTGTATATTATATACTGTATAATACATACTGTGTAGTAAATATTATATAGTACATATTCTGACCAATAAATCACTCCTATCTGCTAGCTGAGGACATTGTGAACATAAGAGCATGCAGGAATGAGTACAGAAGTGCGCCAAGCAAGGTGCCGAGCCCCAGACCAGCGTAATTATACAGCAATGAATCAAGATTAGAGAAACCAGGCTTGTTTATACCAACAGGTCGTAAAACCAGGTTTGTAAATAGTTTGTCTGACATCCCAGAGACCTTTGATCTGGGAATATGAAGCGGCTTATATTCTCTCCTAAGCCCACACATCTTCCTGATGGGTTAAAACACAGCATTAAAGGGACAGTTTACTAAATAAAAATTATCCCCTTTAATTTGTTTCCAATGATACACTTTACCTGATGGAGTATATTCAAATGTTTACAAGTATTTCCATTACCCTTATATTGGCATTTGAAATAGTTGATTTAGCCTGTAGTATCCCCACCTATCCTGAAAGTTTTTGGCCTTAAGGCCAAACAGTGTAAACACAGCCAGCAGAAGAAATTACACTCCCAGTGGGGTATAGAAGAGATAAGGTAATAAAATGTTAATTTTTCATTTTTCTCTCCAAGTATTGGTGATTGGTTTATGGACAGATATAAGATGAAGAAGCATGTATAAGTACACAATGTGATAAAGTAATGAGATCTGATTATACCTACAGATATAAGATAAAGACACATGTATAAGTACACAATGTGATAAAGTAATGAGATCTAATTATACCTACAGATATAAGATACAGACACATGTATATGTACACAATGTGATAAAGTAATGAGATCTAATTATACCTACAGATATAAGATACAGACACATGTATATGTACACAATGTGATAAAGTAATGAGATCTGATTATACCTACAGATATAAGATACAGACACATGTATATGTACACAATGTCATAAAGTAATGAGATCTGATTATATCTACAGATATAAGATAAAGACACATGTATATGTAGATAATGTGATACAGTAATGAGATCTGATTATACCTACAGATATAAGAAACAGACACATGTATATGTACACAGTGTGATAATGTAATGAGATCTAATTATACCTACAAATAAAATATAAAGACACATATATATGTATACAATGTGATAAAGTAATGAGATCTGATTATATGTACAGATATAAGATAAAGACACATGTATATGTACAATGTGATAAAGTAATGAGATCTGATTATACCTACAGATATAAGATACAGACACAGGTATATGTACACACTGTGATACAGTAATGAGATCTGATTATACCTACAGATATAAGATAAAGACACATGTATATGTACACAATGTGATAAAGTAATGAGATCTGATCATACTACAGATATAAGATAAAGACACATGTATATGCACACAGTGTGATACAGTAATGAGATCTGATTATACCTACAGATATAAGATAAAGACACATGTATATGTACACAATGTGATACAGTAATGAGATCTGATTATACCTACAGATATAAGATAAAGACACATGTATATGTACACAGTGTGATAAAGTAATGAGATCTGATTATATGTACAGATATAAGATAAAGACACATGTATATGTACTCAGTGTGATAAAGTAATGAGATCTGATTATACCTACAGATATAAGATAAAGAAGCAGGTATATGTACACAATGTGATAAAGTAATGAGATCTGATTATACCTACAGATATAAGATAAAGACACATGTATATGTACACAATGTGATAAAGTAATGAGATCTGATTATACCTAAAAGATCAACCTATTTTATTAGGTTGTGGCTTCAAAACACAAAATCAGCTAATTCATATACACAAATGAACCTTAAAAAGCAAATCTCATACATTTTATACTCTGCAGCTGGTAAAAAAAAGTTATTAGAAACACATTAAGGGAAAAACAATTTTATAGTATACTGTCCCTTTTACTCTCTCATCGCTGCCATACACCAGCAAGGCATTGCATAGTTTATATAAGGCACAAATGTGTTCATATGAAATGAACCTGTTTGTACCTTTCAGGCATACCCCACATCCAGATTTTTTATGTTTGCACATAAAAACTTTTAATCTGAAGTTTGCATTTCAGTTATTGCAATGCCAGCCCACTAAATGCTGCTATTTTTTTCCACTATTAAGTCATCAGGTGGTTCTGCTTATAAAAAGCAAACCCAGAGCACTATAGACTTAAAGTGCACAGCCTGTGGAGCTAGCATCAGTGCAGAGGCGAATGTGCAGCTTTTGCTCTACTGATACAGCAGATCTCAGTGAAACAATGTAAATCTTAAGCGTACAATTTATTCTAATGAAAGGGTGGTACAGGCTTCTCACTAGCTTTAACACCAGGAATTCATGTAGAAAAAAACATAAAGTGCTTTAAAGGGACACTAAAGCCAAATTTTTACTTTAATGATTCAGATAGAGCAGCAATTTTAAGCAACTTTCTAATTTACTCCTATTATAAATATTTCTTCGTTCTCTTGCTATCTTTATTTAAAAAGCAGGAATGTAAAGCTTAGAAGCCTGACCATTTTTGTGCTTCCTGTACAAATATGGTGGCAGGTTTACACCCCTGTGGCAGCCATATTGAAAACCGTGCCATCATATCTGTAAAGGCAAATTCTTACACTTGCAGATCAAGCTCCTTTGCTCCACCAGGCCCCCCCTTTAGCAACACAACTACTGATTGAAGGGCCAGGTAGCCCCCCTAGATGTGTCCGTGCAGTCTCAATTGAGACCTCTGTAGTTACATCCCTCGGGCGCGATCCGATATACGGCGTAGTTTTTGGCGCAATCGAGGGAACCCGCGTTGCCCGTAGTTTCACCTCGCACATCGGGGTATTACATATATGGCGCCGGCAGTTGCTAAAGTGCAGTAAGTCTGATAAACCAGAGATGTCCAGAAATAAGCGTAACTACAAATTTTGGAGTCGCCAGTTACTTACGGCACTTTATAAACTGCCAATGCCTAAAAAAACTAACATATCAAATCTCCCGTATGGCTCAAGGTAGGGTGATCTTCAATGGGGTAGTGTTAGGTTTATTTAAGGGGGATCGGGTGGGTTTTAGAGTAGGGGTGTGTGGGTGGTGGGTTGTAATGTTGGAGGGGGGTATTGTATTTCTTTTTTTTTACAGGTAAAAGAGCTGATTACTTTGGGGCAATGCCCCGCAAAAAGCCATTTTAAGGGCTGGTAAAAGAGCTGATTACTTTATAATTTAGTTTAGGGTAGGGAAATTTTATTATTTTGGTGGGCTTTTTTATTTTATTAGGGGGCTTAGATTAGGTGTAATTAGATTAAACTTCTTGTAATATTTTTTTATTTTTTGTAATTTAGTGTTTGTTTGTTTTTGTAATATAGTTTAGTTTATTTAATAGTATTTTATTATAGATAATTGTAGTTAATTTATTTAATTAATTTATTGATAGTGTAGTGTTAGGTCTATTTGTAACTTAGGTTAGGATTTATTTTACAGGTAATTTTGTAATTATTTTAACTAGGTAGCTATTAAATAGTTATTAACTATTTAATAGCTATTGTACCTAGTTAAAATAAATACAAAGTTACCTGTAAAATAAATATAAATCTTAAAATAGCTACAATGTAATTATTAATTATATTGTAGCTATCTTAGAGTTTATTTTATAGGTAAGTATTTCGTTTTAAATAGGAATAATTTAGTTAATAATATTAATATTATTTAGATTTATTTAAATAATAATTAAGTTAGGGGGGTGTTAAGGTTAGACTTAGGTTTAGGGGGTAATATATTTAATGTAGGTGGCGGCGGTGTAGGGGGGTCAGATTAAGGGTTGATATATTTAATGTAGGTAGCGGCGGTGTAGGGGGGTCAGATTAGGGGTTGATATATTTAATGTAGGTGGCGGCAGTGTAGGGGGGTCAGATTAGGGGGTAATATATTTAATGTAGGTGGTGGCGGGGTCTGGGAGCGGCGGTTTAGGGGTTAAACACTTTATTTAGGTGCGGTGGGGTCTGGGATCGGCGGTTTAGGGGTTAATATATATAATGTAGGTGGTGGTGGGCTCCGGGAGCGGCGTTTTAAGGGTTAATACACTTTATTAGGGAATGCGGTTGACAGGTAGATAGACATTGCGCATTCATTAGGTGTTAGTTTTTTTTTTTTAAGGCATTTTAGGGAGTTACGGTGCTCCAATACTCAGCGCAAGGCCTGCTACGGGTGCATTTTATTGCGAGGTGAAAATGGAGTAAGATTTCTCCATTTACGCCACGTAAGGCCTTGCGCTGGATATTGGATAACGACTTACGACGCAGTCCCATGTTAGCCTATGGGAGTAAAATTTGCGGGCGACAGGTGAAATATAAGGGCTTAAGTTGTATGCTACGCCGTATATGTGATACCAAACCAGCGCAAAATCTGGCGTCGCCGGCTTTTGCGGGCGACGCTGCATATCGGATCGGGCCCCTCGAGCCAGATTACAAGTGGCGTGCTAATTAACGATGCTGCTTGAGTGTTAATTGTGCTAGAAGTAAGCTTTTTGAGTTTGTTTGGTTGTGCTTGTTTTATGAGTTGGAAGTAAACTGTTTTCACTCTTGCAACTAACCCAACGAGGGCAAAATGGTGAACTTGGAAAATCAATGCACATTCACATATTCCAAGCACCCCCCCCCCCAAAGAAGTGAAGGGAGAAAAAATAAAGTGGAAAAACCCACCCCACTTTTGCGCAAACCCGATCGCATATTTTTTATATATATATATATATATATATATATATATATATATATATATATATATATATATATATATATACGCGCTAACCCAACATGAAAATATGAATATTTCCCATTTCAAAGTTCTTCACATACAAGAATATCTTCTATGTATTCATAAATAAATATTTCTACATATATCTGATGTTTTTTTGGTACAATATATATCCAAATAAAAATAATTATATTTAGTTATAGATACATACAGGAATGTATATTTAAAAATTCTAAGAACATGTGCACAATATTGAAATGTGTAGGGACCACTACAGAAAATAAAATATATATATATAATAATTTTTTTAAAATTATATATATATATATATATATATATATATATATATATATATATATATATATATATATATATATATATATATATATATATATATATATATATAAAATAGTATACACTGAAGTAAGACAGGACCCAGTGTTGATCCGTTGTGTCCCACACCAAAAGACAGCCAGCACTAGAGATGAGTTAAATCACCAATTTAATGCAACAAAAGCATGTGGGACACAACGGATCAACACTGGTTCCTGTCTTACTGTTCAGTGTATACTATTTTGGATGTATTCTGGCCATGCACAGAATGGTTGTGAATGTTGGTGAGTGCTGATCTTCTATACAGTACTATATACACTGTCAGAAAAAAGGGTACAGTTCGGGTCCGTTTGTGAACACTTAGGGTACAACTGCTGTGGTTGTACCCTCAATGGATCATAATTACACCTTAAGGAACTAATATGTACCATTTAGCGGTAAATAAGGTACAAATATGTTTCCAACTGTCAAAGGGTCCATGTCTGTACCATTTAATCCCCCCAAATAGGTACAATCACTTGTGTGACTAAAAGGTTGAGGGGGATGGGTGCTTCAAGGCTGCCAAACCCTGCAAGTTCATATAAATTTGTACAGCTCAATTATTCATATTCACATAACTGTCACCCAAAATGAATCATACATGTTGTACAGCAAAATAATTATGTTCAATTGTTGTTGGTAATATGCAAGAAGTGGGCAAAGCAAAAAAATACTTAATCATATATTCAATGATACTGTGTTGCGGGTTCTAAATGGCAAACAAGCACTTAACATTTTAATGTTTATATTTAGAGCATCAAGATGTTAACTCTTAAACATAAAGCAAATGTATTAATTAAAATTACAAAGAAAAAAAAATGTTTTAAACTCTATAAAATAAACAAGAGCTGTTTAAGAACCAGTTTAAAAAAAAAAAATTTGTAACCGTTCCCCAGTCACATACATGGACATTGTGTAACACGCCATAGCACCATCTGTTGGTTGAAAGTTCCTTGACATGTGTAACACAGCTCCATCTATTGGTAGCAGGTTCATCACCAAAGTGTGTACTGGGGAAATAGACTAATTTGCATATATTTTGCATAGAGTGACAATTCAATGTATGGTTGTGAGTTTTATCGTTTATCCCTCCCCCGAATCCCCCTTCTTTTCGTTAGAGTTATATTTTATTATTACATTGTTTTCTATATGTTTTCTATATATTTATGGTTTATGTGGCATGTCACCCTAAATTAAATGGGGTGTTTTTAGAGTCTAGTACAGAGTGATTTAAAACACATTGACTAGTTCTTTTTGGAACTGGTTGTTTAGCCTGGCTATTTGAGGTGGTTCTGTAACAGTCTTTGGAATTGCTACAGTTATAAGTATACAAACTTTTTATTAAAGCTACAGTGTAGCTATTGTAATACTTCCTGAAAAAGTATGCATATTTGAATGTTATATGCTAAATTTAATGAAACAGTGTTTGTATTATGCTGTGTTGGGTACAAATTTGCCATCATGAGATACAAAGGGCTTGTCACTGGGGCAGTACCCTTAAAAGGCCAGATTTGCACCATTTTTTATGGGTACAATATGGTACCATAGGACTGAGGTCCAATCTAGTCACCAAAGGTACACATTTGCCTTTGAAAGGTACAATCTGCAAGGGTACCAATTTGTACCCATTTTAAAGGGTACAGCAGGTGTACCTTTGAGGGTACTGCCCCAGTGACAAGCTGTTGTACCCCTAAAGGTACAATTTTTGCACATTTTTTCTGACAATATAAATATATATATATATATATAAAATAGCTGTTTGGGAGTTGGGAGGGATCAGGCAGGTTGGAGGGTAAGGAGGATCCTACACTGCACAAAACAGGGGTAAAAAACATTTAATAAAAAATAAAATGCCTTACATTTTCATATTGGCAGACTGTCTGCAAGTACCTAAGATGGGGGTGACCAGTGTGTATGGGGGGTGAGAGAGGGAAGATTAGCATCCTTCTAATTACCAAAAATCCTAGAGAAGCTTTTACAATCATTCTTGTTATGATTGCACAAGTGGTATGTAAATAATTTTAGTGAGAAACCCAAAGTTTATGAAAAAGTAATTTTTTATTTATTTAATTTCATTTGGAAATGGTGGCATGAAATATACCTAAATGGGCTGAGATCAATACCTTGGGTTGTCTACTTAATAAAATATATATATAGTTTTGACAGGTAAATAAAAAAAAAAACTAAGGCTCTATTTCTGTTTAAATGGAGTGATAGCAAAAATGCTAAAAATTATCAGGTATTTTTGGCACATTTTTCTCTGAAAGTCCCGGTAGTGAAGGGGTTAATAACCTTGTAGATATCCCAGGCAGTCTTGAATAGGAATTCCACTACAGTCTTGATCCATTACCACCACTTTTGATCTGTTCCATGATTCAAACACCTTTTCTGCAAAGTGCTTCCATCCTCCAGACTCGGATCAATACCTCTTGTTCAGTTGTTTTTACTAAAACTTTTTCAAGCTTAGCTTAATCAAAAGCTTAGATGCACATGAATGTTTCACATTCTCTTTGCCCATTCTCCATACAGAGCTACACAGTACATAGGTAATAATACTTTATTTACTTGTACCATGTGCCAGTTTATAGACCCTTTATTGAACAGTTTCTGGTTTTGTTTATATCATTTTGCTAATACAGTTTGCAGAACATATTCAAGATGAGGCACTTGTGATATATAAAGTAACATATGGACCTTACTTTTGTTTCTGAAACTAATAACTCTTCCTATACACAGACAATGATCTACAAATAACGATACATAGATATGATATTTTCCCCACTTACTGTGAATGCAGGAGGTGGCAGCTGATACAGAGCAGATCTACAGGAAGAATCGCTTGTGTAGTAATTCATAGCTTTATCACCTGTGCCAGAATAAAAAAGATCACATTAAAGCAAAAACATTTTTTTTTAAATTATTCATAGAATATCCTAAATCCCTATTGGTTACATCCAGTTGGGATTAACCCATTTGTTGCCAAAAAAACATGATAAGCACAATGCAACCGTCTTTTACAACCAAAGAGTTACAAATCAGTCATTCTAAAACATTTCTTTGACAGCACAGACTAAACAATTTAGTTATAAACCAAGATGTATCAAAGTTTTTTAATAGTCAATATTTGAATTAAAGTTCCTTTGCCACAATATATTTACCAGCGAACTCCAAGAGCACAGAGCTATGGTTTTGGTAGTGACAAACTTCATTTACTGTCCTTGGGAATGCAGAAGGGAAATGCATAATAAAGCCGAGGATGTTTCCTTCCTTCCTCAACTGTCTGACCTAAATCCTGAATTTTTGTGTTCCTACTAATAGCACATGCTGCACAGTAGATTGACTGACATGTGCCGCAAGCATAGCCATCGCTCCTATCACAGTAAAAGGGGCAGTTTGCTGTAAAATAACAAGTGAGTTTCCGAACACTTGTTATACTAGCTGTACTAGAGTACTAAATGTATGGGAAACTGCTTCTTTTGGTTTATTTTTGTATTTTTAAGCATCAAAACCAAAACTCCTGCCTATTCTAATAGACTGAGCCTACAGGGAGAGATTTCTCATAATCATATACCTATATGTAAAGCAAAGAAAGTGAAATGTGTCAGTTGATGTAATCAAGAGATCAATCTACAAGCTAAACTTTAAGTGACTTTTAAACTTTTGTATAAATAAAGGGTCAGTACGTCTAAAACAGATTATACAATATTTACCTGCAATTTAGGTAAAAAAGTTAAATTAAAACATATTTACTGACTTCTTGCTTGCCTGAGCCTTTAGCCACTCGTGGCAATCTTTAATTATATATTACACCCATTGCTTGAAATAAATTGATCTGCATTGAATGTAGAGAGTCATGTGTATGCACTGTTAGGCCAAAAGGAACAGCATCTGAATGACAGTAATTATAATGTGGTGAAATGTTAGAGGTGCCACCTATTCAAATAATATCAAAATTCGTGTTGCACTGCTCACAATTTATGTGACAGAATAATAAAACTAACTGGAGTAGATACCACCAACAATCCTAATGTAAAAAAGTTGATAATAAAATGTAATATACTATATTAGTATTAGTGAGTAACTACAACACATGAAGTGTAAATAGCCATACAAAAAAACTTAGTGTAAAACAGTCAGGGATGCCTATAAAATAAAGCAACAATAACTGGATGTACCACTGTGATAAACCCCAAAATTATATTCATATTAAAACTAACTAGTACATATAATATAAGATCGGTATATATAAACCAACGGGATCAATATATATATATATATTAGTGATAGAGTCCTGGATATGTCCCAAGGTAAGAAAACTTGTATAATATCAAGTGTGATGAGTCCCAAAAATCAGGGCGATGAATGGCTGCAAAACTTCTTCCAAAAGTTGAATGGCGCACAAGCAGGAATCTGTAAAGTGATAGAAGAAAGAAGAAGGCACCACAATAGTGCAAAATCAGTGATGTTATAGCTTCACGCACATAATCAGTTGTACTTATTAGAAGCAAGGCTCTTGAGAAGTACCACAGGAGCACTCTGGACTATTAATAGCTGTCCAGATAGCTATCCTCTTGCTGGAATAAGGGATACAGAGGTTCCAAAAACAGGAGCAATGTAACCAGTCCCAAAGCAGCAAATGGAAGCTCAATATCAAGGTAAAAGATGTCAGTGCATTCCCAGCGATGTGAAAGTGGTATAATCTTCACTCAAAATACAAATAGTCGTGGTCCATTGATATATAATAAACTATAAATTTTATTAAAAACAGAAGATAACACAACGCGTTTCCTGGTCCAATGACCGCTTCATCAGGTGTGTCACACGACTTCTTCTTTCTTCTATCACTTTACTGAATGACAGTAATACCTGCCTTTTAAAATCTTAAAATAAGGGTTTCCACTAGGGGTTGGTGTTGCAGAACAGAGAGGAACATCTGATAGAGTTAAAACTAGAAGTATATACAATTGCCAACAACTGACCACGGACAAAGGGTGACTGACGCTTGGGATAACAGTGTGCCAGCAAGGTGCGGTGGAACAAACCACCAATTATAAAGCACACAAAAACAATATTTGCACTCTTGAAAGCTCAAATCTTCCGGATTTATTCTGCAAAGTGAAACAAACAAACAAACACAGGAGGCACAAGACCACCTTACGCATTTCACGCTACATAGAGCGCTTAGTCATAGATAACGTCATGAATCCCAGGTACATATTTAAATGTATTACAGCCAATCACATTAAAGTATTCATACTACGTGATATAGGATTTCAATATGAATGCAACCTTGTCACCATATCTCTTATGTACCCAGAAAGCAACATATAATAAAAAACAAAACACAATATAAAATAAAATTAGAGTGTATAAATGAACTAACAATTGAATGTGAGGGTCAGAGTGTTGCTGCCGCAGAGTGATCCGTTGCTGGCACCCTTTACTCACCGGTTAGTATTGTGGTGTGCTGGTGAGCTGGAGAGCTGGAGACTTCGGCCGATACGTTGTAAGGAGTTTATGGAGTGTAGAGGCTGGTGAGACTTAGAGGCAAGGAGTTCAGCCATAAACGTTACCCAAGGAGTGGGTAAGATTTTCTTAAACACTGCATTAATGAACTGTAAAATATTTGGCTAAGGTGATTCCCCTGATGTACTGGTTCGCACTATTTTAAACTTGTGGGTTGTTTTGTCCCCCTGGAACACGCTGATATGACTTTGTCAAGATAAATAACCTGTCTCCTACATAAAGAGCCCAAGTAATAACAAGGAAAAGGAGAACATATAAAGTAACTTTTTTTTTAGAACAGCAGGGTATTCGAAGCAGTGTACAGCATTTCTTTCTTTTCTTATGGAGGTGTTCCATCTGTGTAAAATCTTAAGGAAGAAGTAAAAAACAAAGGAAAAAAAAACTCTTTATATACATCCAGTAAGAAGAATATGCTTTAAAAGGACTCTGTGAAGCTGGAGACTTTTGTGTATTGGTTGAACTTATTGAATTTATTCACTGTTGATTCAAAGATTAAATGTTTAGGATGGCTGGTATATGTAGCTGATCTTATAGCCAGACAGTATAATGATGTAAGAAACAGAATTCCTTTCTCCATAGGTTCTAATTTTGGCTTCTGGGAATCTATATGATATATCTGTGTTGAATATGAGAAAAAATTTGCTCTGTTTATTAACCACCTGAAGAAACGTATTTTTGACATCAGAAAATATTATAGTCTCACATAGATTTAGAGGTTAACTAGCAAAATCTATTGCCCCCTACTGGAATATAGATAGAAACAGACTCTTCCCTTTGTTTCTTTCTCTGCTTTTTCTTTTTTCTCTACTTCATTTTTTTCTTTTTTCCTTTTTTATTTTTTCTTTTCCTCACTATAACACTAAGCAAGTTTGTAAGTTTTGGCACCAACACCAGAGGGACCTCCCCCCGGAAACACTTTTTTGTAAAGGGAGGACAGGAAATTGTGATTTTTTTTTTTTTTTTTTTTTAAATAATAAAAGCTAAATTCACTGCATTTACATTTTTAAGTTAGTACACTACACTATATAGATTATCCGACATATTCTCACTTTTTTTTGGTAGTATTAATAGTGGGACCTGTATACACAGGTAACTGATTACACTCACATATTAGTTGTGTCTTTTTATACACTACTGACACTTTTCTAGTGTCTATGGAAAAATTTTGCACGCCGATCACCAAACACTCCCCCAAAATGCCTGTCAAATCCAGAGAAAAAAATAATAATAAGGGGGTTGATATGAGCTCTGATCTATGTGAAACCTCGGTAATAGGCAATGATAACCAGACATTATTAACGCAGTTTAGTAATATCTTCTCACCCCAGTTTGAGATAATTAAAAAGGAGCTAAATGGTATTACAACAGAACTCAGCACCCTCAATGTGGAGGTGAAACAATTCGCCTCCAGAATGGAGGCTGAAAACAGGATATCCGACCTAGAGGATACAGTCACTAAGCAAGAAAATATGCTAGCCAAACAACAGTCCCAAATTCAGAATATGGAGTTACGTCTGGAGGAACAAGAAGATCGCTCCAGACGTAATAACATTAGGATACTTGGTATCCCTGAAACCCCAGAATATGACAACTTAATTGAATTTACTTCTTCAACACTACCCAAAGCTCTAGGGTTCCCCCCACATGTTTTACCTTTATCCATCGAAAGAGCGCACAGAATAGGACCCAAAAGATACACAGAAAATGGTTTAGTTAGAAATAGGGTATGTATATTTAAATTATTGAAATTCCAAGATAAAATAGAGATACTGAGGCTATATAGGAAATTTAATACTTTTACTATTGATGATAAGAAAGTTTTGTTGTTTCAAGATTTTTCCAACGAGACACTACAAAAAATGAAAGCCATGTCTCCCCTGTGCACAATATTGATTAACAAAGGTATAAATGCCCGCCTGATATACCCTGCTAAAATTATAGTAAATGAAAACGCTAATAAGATGGTATTCTCTGAGGCTGCTAAAGTAAAAGAATACATTGAAACTATAGAGTGATAGATGATGTTTAAATAGTATCTTATTATTCAAGATGGAGTCTTTTAATTGCCTTGTTAAGCTGGTTTATTTTGTAAGGAATGCGTGTTTCCCCCTTTTTTTTTTTTCCTCCCGCTCGCCGCTCTACCCCCCCCTCTCGCCCCTAGGGTAAGAGTAACAGGTGAAGAATTGGTAGTATAGAAACCAGGGAACGCAGAGTACTTAAACATTTAAGAGGGAAGATAGATGGTATGGGAACAGATCTAGTAAATAGAGTAAAATCCCCATCTCATTAACAAATATGTCTGATCAAATAGATAATCTCAAGATCCTTTCTTGGAATGTGGGGGGCATTACTAACCCAATAAAACGGAAACTAATAATTAAAAAGTTAGGTCTTCAAAAGCCAAGTATAGTTTTTTTTTACAGGAAACATATTTAAAGGATACTGAAATTTCTAAACTGAGATCTAGGTGGGTAGGAGAAGTACTAGCTACACCTTGTAGAAATAGGAAATTAGGGGTTGCTATCCTTATAAATAAAAAATTATCATATCAAATAACACAATACAAATTAGATCCTGAGGCACGGTACATTCTATTACAAATTCAAATTGACAGAATAAAATTAGTCCTTTGTAATATTTATGCACCAAATGTTTTCTCTAAAACATTTTGGGAAAGGATTAAAAGTAAACTATTTCCATTTGTAGCAGGAAAATTATAATAGGGGGTGATTTTAACCTTTCATTATGTCCGGAGATAGACAGATTTTCCAAAAAAAAAAACCTTACTGTACACAATAAACATGCTAAATACATGAAAAATTTTGCTATAATTTAAAAGTATTTGATGTCTGGAGACTGTACAATCCTGATTTGCATACTTACTCCTGTGAGTCTAAAACCTATAAGACATTTTCTAGAATTGATTTCATACTAATTTCGGAATCTCTTGCCGTACAAAAAATGGAGCCCTCTATTGGGGATATAGTCGTCTCGGACCATGCGATCGTCTCGCTATTATTCCAATCGTTAATAAACCCAGCAAAAAAAAAACACAAGCATTGTCTTCCCACGCTATCTATATAAAAATATAAGATTTAAGTTATGGCTAAAACAGATATGGAAAGATTATTGTACTCTTAATATATCATATTTTCAAAAAATTGAAACATTCTGGGAAGCCTCTAAAGCCTTTTTAAGAGGAGAAATAAAATCTTATATGTGCAAAAAGAAGCGGAAAGACAGTGCTAGAGAATCCCAATTAGCTAAACAAGTAAGAAACAGTTATAGGAAATATGTAGTTGACCCAAATAATGTATATTGGGAAAGGTATCGGAGTGCTAGACAGGAGAGAGATCTGTTCTTGAAACAGAAATTTTTAGAAGAGGAGACAAAACTGAATTTACGTTTCAAAGGTTATTATGGATGCTCAGCTAAACATCTTGCAAATCTAGTAAAGTGTAGAAAAAAGAAAAATCTTATATTAGCCATTAGAGATCAAGATAAGAGATATACTGAATCGACAGATATCAGCAAGACCTTCTTTAATTATTACCAAGGGCTATATACGTGCTGTTGTAATCATAAACAGAATCAAGAGAAGTTTTGGGCACAAAGACAAATACCTCGAGTAGCAGAAAATCTTCTTGAGAATCTGAATGCACCTATTACAGCTAAAGAAATAGAGGATGCAATCGAGAAAACTAAATTAAATAAAGCTGCTGGTCCGGATTGCCTCCCGGCAGAATATTATAAAATTTTAGTGGAAGAAATCACACCTTCTCTTGAAAAACTTTATAATAACTATTTTATCAATAGTATCCCACCGTCAGAATATTTTGTAGCGGCTAATATCTCATTAATACCTAAAAAAGATAAAGATTTAGAGGATCCAGCTTCTTATAGACCTATCTCGGTCCTCAATGTAGACTATAAGATATTGACTTCTATATTGGCAGCTAGATTAATGAAATGCATGGACCAAATTATACACCCCGATCAGTCGGGATTTATGGCTTTAAGGAACCCATCCAAAAATATGCGGAAAATTATTTCCCTATTAGATTATATTTGGACCTTAAAAAAAGGTACTCGTAAAGATTCTAAAAATGACATGGCACTATTAACTCTCGATGCAGTTAAAGCATTTGATTCTATTGAATGGGATTATTTATTTCAAACGCTGGAAAAGTTTGGTTTTAAAAACCAATTCGTGCGGTGTGTTCGCAATATTTATCAAAGTCCTATATCTTATCTATTGATTAACAATTCTTTAACATCTGGGATAAGACTTAAAAAAGGTACTAGACAAGGGTGTCCATTATCCCCCCTCCTGTTCAACCTAGCGTTAGAACCGCTGGCTATTTGGCTAAGGGAAGTGTTGGAAGGGATTACTATAGGTGGAACAGCGCTTAAAATCTTTTTATATGCAGACGATCTTTTAATCAGTTTATATAATACACCCAAGTCTATTCCTAAAGTATTAGAGTGTTTAGATCTCTTTAGTTCTTTCTCAGGATACAAGATAAATTATAATAAAAGTGAAATAATGTGGATCGATAAAAGCTGTACGAAGACAGTTAATACACCATTTAAAGTAGTTGACTCATTAAGATATTTAGGGATCTTATTACATAGAAATCCAGAAAAGTGGTACGATCTCAACTTTCAACCGCTTTTGCAGAAAATCTTTACAGATCTGAAACTTTGGGCTGTTTTCCTGCTTTCAATATCTGCCAAAGTTAGCCTTATAAAGACAATTATCTTTCCGCGGTTACTTTTTCCATTACAGAATTTACCATTATTGTTAAAAAAAGAAGATTTGAGGAAATTAAACTCAAGCTTTTCGCAGTTTATCTGGCAGGGAAAGAATAAATCACGAATTGCGTTAGAAAAATTGATGCAAACTCGCGAATACGCGGGATTAGCATTACCTAATATAAAGCTGTATAATTTGGCCGCCCTGGGGAAAATTGCGTTAGATTGGCTCGCTGAAACAAGCTGGTTCTCCACTAAGGATATTGAAACATTTTTAGTTTTTCCATTTTCAGTGAAAGCGTTATTACATGTTCAGATCAAAGATTTGCCTAGTAATATTAAAAGTCTAAGCTCGGTTAAAAATATAATTCAAGCCTGGCAAAATTTATGTTCTATTATAGGCCAGGATTACTCTTTCTCGGAATATCTACCCTTAATGGGTAACCCTGAGTTTACCCCAGGGATTAACCAGAAGGTATTTAGAGCATGGTCTGCGAAAGCACTGAAGACAGTATATCAATTTTTTATAGAAGGTGCAGGAATAACTTCCTTCGATAATTTAAAGAGACAGTTTGATCTCCCAAGTAACAATTTGTTTCCATATCTACAAGTCTGTCATTACATCAAATCTAAGGATTGGGATGGTGGCAGGGCGGTCGCATGGTTTGAAATAAGACCCAGTATCACTATCGCTAGAGTTAAGGCCCCTTCAATATCTATACTGTATAGTATTATCCTGGCCAAGCAGAGTAATGCATGGATAGAAATCCTCCAGGATAAATGGAGTTTAGTGACCCCAGGGACGGATCAAGAGACAATTAGGGTTAGTTGTAAAATAGTTAATAAATGTAGGATACCAATGAGCTGGAAAGAGAGCCATATGAAACTTATTAACAACTTTTATTGTACACCGTTAAAATGGTCTAAAATGTCTACTAGTCAAACTTTCTTGTCCACGATGTCTTTTCATTAACGCAGACATTTTACATATGTTTTTTGAGTGTCCTAAGGTTGGACAATTTTGGAAGAAGGTTGCTTATTGGTTTAACAATATTTTTAAACTAAAGATCTGCCTAGATGCAGACTGTATTTTTTTCCTTAATTATGCCAGTCAGGACGTATTATTACACAAAAAAATCTTAAATATAATTATATTGTTGGTCAGACAATTGATAGTGAAAAACTGGAAAGCTAATAAAATGCCTAATATTTCAGTGTTCATTAAGGAAATCCAGATGCATATATTGTATGAGTCCTTTCATCTTAGAGAAGCACAAGAAAAGGAAGTCAGGAAATTTTTAGTAGGATGGCTTCCGATAATTAAGACATACACGGAAAGCATTCAAAAGTCGATAGTACATCCATTTTTTAGTTCAGAATGTTTCGGTGATTTAGCGATACTGGGTGAATTTCCAGTAGAATGGATTAGGAATTATAGAGACATGTAACATATTATCGTTAAGAAGCGAGGCGGATCGAATTTTGTCCCTAGATTAATATAATGGGAGTGTGGGGGGGGAGCGTAGCTCGCGAGAGAGAAGGATATGTTTTCGTTGTTTTTTTTTTTTTTTTCTCTTTCTTTCCTCTTCCCCCATTTCTTTTTTTTTTCGTTTTTCCTTTGTCTTTTTTTTAGTTGTTTTTTTATAAAATTTTTTGTGTCAAGATAAAAAGTGCTTCAGTGTAAAAGTAGAAAATCTTGAAAGATTTGCTTTTTTTTATTATTCAGTATCCAGTAATTGATTACAATGTATGGAAGAGACCAGGGTTTTTTTTTCTTCTTTCTTTTTTATATTTATTTCCTATTACACTATTTAGATAAGCTTTCCTATATTTAAGTATATATACTACGGTGGTTTATAATGTATGTAGTAGATCCTAACTTGTCGTATTTTGCCAGATTGAAAGGGATGGTATGTGAAACCTTAAAATGCCGGGTATGTTTTTTTGTTTTTTTTTAACACCCTGCGAGGTGGTCTTACTTCTGTAATATGTTTTAATTTGATACTGTGTGTTTTTTCTTTTACACTGTTGGCACGTATAAATAAATAATTAAAAAAAAAAAAAAAACACTAAAAAAAAAACAACAACAATTGAATGTATTAAAACAAACAACGGTTAAATATTTTTAAAGAGCGATTGAGTAATGAAGAAATAGAAACATTGTGTATGCTCTTTGTAACAAATGTTGGTCATTATGGAAACCTTTGGTGCAATTAATAGTAGCAGTTTTGGCAACCACTATGGATATCAGAATCAATATTGCGTTAATATGATTATTTGGATGTAAATCTTTGCTACATTAATATTAATACGACACAACGTTGAAGATCTTAAAAAATGAAATTTTAGTTTTTGTTATTTTTTTGCTTATTTTGTCAATGAGAATGGGCTTTACCATTGAAGGATATTAATAGGTCAAATGGTATTTAAAAATATGTAACTGCTCTTTTCAAACATTCAGTTGTTAATCCGTTTATACTCTCTATTTTATATTGTGTTTTGTTTTTTATTATATGTTGCTTTCTGGGTACAGAAGCGGTATGGTGACAATGTCACATTCATATTGAAATCCTATATCACGAAGTATGAATACTTTAATGTGATTGGCTGTAATGTGTTTAAATATGTACCTGGGATTCATGACGTTATCTATGACTAAGAGCTCTATGTAGCGTGAAACGTGTAAGGTGGAGGTCTTGTGCCTCCTGTGTTTTTTTCGCTTTGCTGAATAAATCTGAAGAGTTGAGCTTTCAAGAGTACAGCTATCATTTTGTATGTGCTTTAAAACTAGCAGTTCAGATCATCTGAAAAATGTTTTCAAAGGTGTTTTCAAACAGGGTTTTAAATGATTACATTTTGGAGTCAATGAAATTGCTACCAGCTGTCCCACATTTTAACAGGACAGTTCCAATTGGGGAGCTCCATCCTACTATCTGTGCTTGCTCAGACCCCAGTTTCCCTGTCACAAATACTATCCTGGAAATGGTGGGAGGTATGAAATGAATAGAAGTTTGAAATAAATGATCTGAATGGCAATTCCTACAAGCTAAACAAATGTGAGTGGTTTTGATCAATGGTTTCTGATGAAGTTGTCTATTTCTGTCCATTTAGTACCTATGTGAAGTGCTTTGCATGGGTTTTTAACACATTCTAATACACATTCTAATACACAGTATTTTTTTTATAACTATTTGTGAGTTTGTACTCAGAGTGCAATAACATGAAATACTTTGGTTACATCTCATAAGTAATTATATTGGCTCTGTTCTGAATGGATTAATTGCCATCAACAAAAGGAAGCCAAAAATCATATCTGGGGCGGCATAGGTAAGATGCATGCCTGTTTATTGATCCATTAACAGTGGCTAAAGTTTTTGTAACCATGTGTTTAGGGGAAAAAAACTTAAAAAAGGACATTGACCTCTTCCCTAAAAGGAATGTCAAAGAAAAACTTTTGAAGAACCAGAGAATTTTTAGCAATTTATTTTCTCCCTCGACCCCACTGGTCACCACCATCTCAGGTGCCGGCATACAGTCTGCCAGTATATAGTTTAGGGCTTTATTTTTTTTTTGCAGTGTAGTGATCCCTCCTCGACCCTCCCACCTCCCTGATACCCCCCCAAACAGTTATTTAACCCTCTCCCCTCCCACTAGTGGTGGCCGTCTTAGGCAGTAGCAGCAGTCTGCCAGTACCCAGTTTATATGTATTTTTTTATATATTAATTTCTATTTTTTCTGTATGTTAGAAGTGCCTCTTAACCCCCCAATAGTTAAAAGTGCCCCCCTTCTAATTCCCCTTTTTGTTGCAGTGTAGCTCTCCATTCCTCACTCTCCCTTCAAAAATGCTTCTGCAGCTGAACACCTGGTTGGCCCAATAACACAAAAAATAGGGCATGCCCTTATTGCACTAGAATGTCATTTTAAATAACATTAAACTCAAAATTTAATTCCCCATAAAATCATTAATTATTCATAATTTAAAAAAAATAAATAGGTTTTCATTACTTATTTTTCCTGCTTTTTCTGTAATTTAACTCTAAAACAAATGTAGTGTTTCCATTAGTCCCCAGAGCATCTGGAACACATTCTGTGGAATGCAGAACACTGACAGTCCAACATGCTACACAGTGATTGGTTGATATCTGCAGAAGCTTATTTATATTTGTCCCTAATTGCCCACAGCAAAAGTAAAATAAACAACATTTAAGAGCCATGTTTAGGGCCTGCAAAACAAGACATATTTACTCATAAAATGACGACAGTTTAACATAGAGCTGTCTGTATGTAATAAGGTATATAATCTCACTTCATGGAAGATGTGAATCATTTTGCACCTGCTAGCATACGCTGCAGATTATTACCCAGCAGTCTAATCTGTTAAAGCTGATTGTAAGCTTCGATAACAGGAAGCGATAAGTGTTTGATCTACAGATAATGTCTCTGTATTTTCATCAAAGGTTGCTATTTATGTCACATGCAATAAATAGGACACTATTCGTTGCAATTGTATGCAACATTAAAAAGTGTAATGTTTTATTTACTACAAAAAATAAGTCCCATTTATGTAAGTAAAATAAAGGTTATCAAGTAAAACTGGCATATTTTTATTGTGTTTTAAAAATGCTTCATAAATTAGCTTTGTGTGCATTAAAAGGTATTGTTATTGGTGTTACAGGTTACTCCTTGCATGTGACCACCATCTCTCATATTCGGCACGTTTGGGCTACGGGGTAGTGTTGAAAGATTGAGACCTCTTCTAACAAAAACGTACATCCAAGCCCAAAAGATTCATTCAGCCACTCCAAACCACGTGGTAAATAAATAGCTCCAAATATCAAGCTATTTTGGCACAAAACCTGCAGGTCTCTGTCAGAAAGCTTAAGATGAATTTCACATTCCAACATGACAATGACCCAAGCACACATCCAAGTCGACCAAGGTCTGGCTTCAGGAAAGGAAAATCAATGTCTTGGAATGGTCCACTCTGAGACCAGACTCATGGTAAACCTGTGGCATGACCTAAAATGAGCTGTACACAGGAGATCCCCTCACAATTTGAAGAAACTTGAACTATTCTTCTAAGAAAAATGGGATAAAATTCCAAAATCTAGATCTGCAAAGTTAATAGAGGCTTATCCACAAAGACTTTCTGCCATGTTAAAGGGACAGTAAACACCAGAATTTTTGTTGTTTAAAAAGAAAGATAATCCATTTATTACCCATTCCCCAGTTTTGTATAACTGACACAGTTATATAAATACACTTTATAATACTTTTTTCAGATATGTACATATGCTCTTTGGCACTTAGCTTTGTCTTTTTAAAATAAGAATTGAAAAAAAAAATTTGTATGTGTAATTTGTAACCAATAGATGGCATGGCGTTTTTGGCCATGAAATGGTTAAGTTTTTTGTAATTTTTTTTTATAAATGTTTCTGATTGGTTGTTTTGTACCTTTAAATAAGACACAGGTGCGTTACTATGTATGCATGATTAAGGGATTGTGATCCGAAACATTGCATACCTATGCTGTTGTTTATGCTTCAATAAAAAGACTTGTTATTAGACATATGGTGCTGTGGAATATTTAATTTTTAATTTGTGGGCTGGAGGTCGCCAACTTGTCCACTGTGCATCACACCCAAGGAGGTCTGTACCCTATTGCCGGTCTCCCTTTGAATTGTTGTTTAAATACAAAAGGTGCTTCCACAAAGTGCTAGTTGGGTGGGGTGTGCAGGCTTATGCAATCACAGTTAGTGTTTTTATTGCAAATAATCCTAATAAATAACTTTTTTTCTGCTGGATTTCTATTTGTTGGAAAATCACATTACAGATGGAAAAAGTCTTAACATTTACACTTATTTCTGTCTTTACATTTAAAAAACCTATAATTTCATAAGGCTTTATAGACTTTTTTTTATCCACTGTATATGCCTCATATGTATATTTAAAATTAATCACAGCTTTTGTAAACAAATAAAATCCTCCAAATGATGCAGAAGGGGTGATATAAATGATCATATTAACATCTAAAAACTGTTTTCTAGTTCACTGATTTTGTATGGTCATTTATAAACATGTTACTTATTCTAGGAGATGTGCAGATTCATGGCTCTGACAATGTATTAACATTTTGTAGGATGTTCAAGAGCATTGAACACTGCTGATGAGTTAAATGACCACTAAACTCAGTAGAAAAGCGTAAATCAGTACAGGTAGAAAACCCTTTATCCAAACTACCTAGGACCGGAAAAGGTTTGGATTTCGGAATATTTGCATCTTTAAAGTTGGACAGTTTGTAGAGGAGAACCAAGTGTAAACAACAATATCTTATGTCATTTAGGCAATATTTAAATTACAGCTTATATATCATTTAATACTCTTGTGACTTACAGTTACAGGCAGGGAAAATAGTAATTTTTGACAATTGTATTTTTACAAAAAAGTGAAAAAAGCTTAAATTTTAGAATAATTTTGGAATTCCGGAATTGGGAATAGTACCTGTAAATGCATAATAAATAGGCAATGCAAAAGCACTTGAGTTATTTTTATATTTATTCCCACTGCATGATGGGACAGCCATCAACCACTCACAAAATTCATATACGTGTACTCTGTGAATCTTGCACATGCTCAGTAGGAGCTGGTGCCTCAAAGTGTGCATATAAAGAGATTGTGCTAACTGATTCATGAACATTTCATTTTTACTTTAGTGGTTCTTTAATTGATTGTTTTACATTTCACACTGAGCTTATTTTTCACACCTTGATGGTCTTCTTCACTACCATTCACAGGAATATGACGTTAGCTATAGTTCTGAAATAGTTTAGTAAGTTTGTTATGATAATTTGGCTACTAAATGCTCTAACTATTGATGTTTTGTATGATGGTGAGAATTTATTGTTTAAGGAATTCTAGACGATTTTAGATCATTGTACTTATTGTGCCTGTGATATAATATTGAATCCTCTCATATCCTCTTATAAGGATACAGTTTGTTTTTTTATACATATATCAGTGGCTTCATCGTTCCCTATTATCAGAGGAGTTTCCGTGGTCCTGTTGTGCACAAACAAGTGTTACTTTGTTGGTATAATAAAGGATTTTGTTTAGGCTATTTAATGTATTCCTGCTGGAGCATATAATCAAACATCCCGACGTGAGTCAGCTGCAAGGCTGATTTAAAGGGACATGAAACCCCAAATTTCATGATTCAGAGAGAGAATACAATTTTTTTTAAAAAGTTTCCTATTTACTTCTATTATCAAATTTGCCTTGTTCTCACGTTATTCTTTGTTGAAGCAATGAGGTTGAATTATGAAAGGTCTTGCGGACCTGATCCGACAGTGCGGATCAGGTCCGCAAGACCTCGCTGAATGCGGAAAGCAATACGCTCTCCATATTCAGCATTGCACCAGCAGCTCACAAGAGCAGCTGGTGCAACGCCGCCCCATGCTGACTCGCGGCCAATCGGCCACCAGCAGGGAGGTGTCGTATTCGATCGGGTTGAATTGTGGCGATTCCTGTCGGCCTCATCAGAGCAGGCGGACAGGATTATGGAGCAGTGGTCTTTAGACCTGTTACAGAAGCATTAGTTATTTTGTTGTGAAGAAACTTATTTCCCAGCAGCAATGCCTGAACCAGCCAAGCCAGCGCCTAAGAAGGGCTCCAAGAAAACTGTAACAAGTATCATTTCATAAAGGGTTAACTCTGTTCAGTTTTGAGAAAACTATTTTCTGAGGCAGGTTTCCTAGCATATTGTGTACTGTAATTAAGTTTGTGATAAGCATTCACTGCTAGGTGATAAGAAGGACTCAATTGTTTTCTTGTGTGTACTTGTTATCTGCGGTGGCCTGTCCAAGGGCTTTGTCTAAATGTGTGATGGGGGATTTTATGCTTCCCCCCCTGGGAGTGCCCTGTGTGCATGTAACCAAAATAAAAAGCAGGCTGGGCATCCCAGTCCTCAGTTCTTGGTTGTCCCTCAATCGCAGCGTTGACTCGTTTTTGTGGGCAGAAGGGTATCCTAGCTGTACTACAGCTAAGGGGGATTATTCTACATTTGCGAGACTCATATAGAATACTATGGAAAGCAGTTTCTCCCCTCTTCAGCAATAGGAATCCAGGCTACTAAGCGGTCCATCTCTCAGCGAGACTAAGGGTAACCGTAACATTTGGCGGCAGCGGTGGGATTTTTCCTGGATTTCCTAGGAGAGGTACAGAACGGATGGAGAGCGCTTACGAAAAATTGAAGCGTACAACCCTAAAGGATTTACTTGAAAGCAGAGGGGGGTACGCCAGCAACCGGCCGAGGAGAGAGCTGATCGCAGAATTGACCGAACTGGATCAGAGCTTCACAATGGCGGAAACACCGACCACGATTAGTGACGAAAAAAACAGGATTGTTCGGGAGAGGCTCTCACTGTACGGGCCGAACCCCTCCATGGAATTGGTACAGCAGTTGATGGCGGAAGCGGACAAGGATATACGAGAGACTCGAGCCCACGAACTCAACCTAGCGAATGCACACCGCAATGCTGAAGCCCCGCAGGTAATCATCCCTGTCGAAAATGCTGGGAGGCCCAAGATACCCTATGCGGCATTTCGACCCTTCCTAGAGAGCGAGACAGGGATTGATGAATATTTGGCGGACTTCGAAAGGCAATGTGCCCTGCACCAGATTCCCAACAGGGAGTGGCCCACGATATTGTCTGGGAAACTATCCGGGCGAGCCCTGGAAGCCTTTCGTACTCTGGGTGCTGAGGAAGTGACACAGTATGAGCTAGTTAAGGAGACACTGTTGCGACGGTACGCAGTAACTCCGGACGCGTATCGCCGACAGTTTCGGGGCACGAAAAAGAAGCCTAACAATACCCATATGGAATGGGCGCACCGAATGCGGAGAGCGGCAAATCACTGGATGAGCGGAAGTAAAGCGGTGACTGGTGAGGAAATTTTACAATTGTTTCTCTTAGAACATTTTTATAATGGCATGGAACAGCAAGGGAAGGAATGGCTGCGAGACAGGCGACCTTCTACCTTAGAAGAAGCAGCCAAATTGGCCAATGAACATTATGACTCCCGTCTTCACGAACCCAGAGAGGTTTACCGTGCACCCCCTCGTGCTGAATTCCGAGCCCCGGTGCCCGCAGGGCCCGCCCGACACTCAGGACCACCCAATAACAGCTCTGAGCGTCCCAGACCGACTTGCCACCGATGCAAGCAACCAGGGCATTTCATGGCTAGCTGCCCCCTTAATACGCACCAGACACCCAGGAATTACAATTACCCCTCTGGGGCATATCGTCCGGCCCGGACCCTCTGTGTTAACCAAGAGGCCCCTATGGAGGAATATTTGGGGCCGCTTCACGAGGCGGACCCTGTATATGCTGCCTCAGATAACCGCCAGCACCATCGGCAGAAGGTATGGCTCGAGGGGCGATCTACCGAGGGATTGAGAGACACAGGGGCTACTATCACGCTGGTACAGAGTCATTTGGTGCCGGAGCACAAGCGATCTGGACAGACTGTGGCCGTTAGAGTGGCGGGGGGGGATGTGTACAAAATTCCAACAGCTAAAGTGCATCTTGATTGGGGAGCGGGAAAGGGGGCTGTGAACGTGGGCATAATGGATAATTTACCTGCCGAAGTACTACTGGGCAATGATTTGGGCCCCATGACTTCTGCCTATGCTCCAGTATGCAACAACGAGGCGGACCCAGTGACTACACGGGCCCAAGCCCGGACGGAGCGAGAACTCTCACCAGTGCGGGAGACACAGGTAAGACCTACCCCGACATTGCCTGACATGTTAGGCCCCATACCCTGGGACACCCCAGATGCTTTCGAGACAGAGTCTAAGACTGACCCGACCTTACAAAAGTACCGGGAACGAGCAGAGACCGGAGGGGGCGGGGCAGATAATGAAACATTCTTATGGGAAAAAGGGAAACTATACCGCTGGACAGAGAAAAGGGGACAGCGTAGGCGACAGCTGGTAGTGCCCCACAAATACCGTCAAGAAATCCTCAAGATAGGCCATGACATCCCCTTAGCAGGCCACCTAGCTGTAACCCGTACCCTACACCGCATTACTCACACGTTCTTTTGGCCAGGGGTACACGCCGACGTTAGAACTTACTGTAACACCTGCGATGTGTGTCAACGAGTAGGAAGGCGAGGCGATCACCCTAAAGCCCATCTAGTAAATATGCCCATTGTAGAGGAACCCTTCAGCCGGGTTGCTATTGACCTAGTGGGACCACTGGCTACCCCTAGTCCCTCCGGTAAGCGCTACATTCTTACCGTAGTGGACTACGCTACCAGGTACCCAGAGGCTGTCGCCCTATCCAACATACAAGCGGATACGGTAGCGAATGCACTAGTACAGGTGTTCTCCCGGGTAGGATTTCCAAAAGAAATCCTATCCGACCGAGGCACCCAATTTACGGCTGAATTGACCCAACAACTCTGGCAGGTTTGCAAAATTAAGTCCCTCCTGAGCTCCCCATACCACCCCCAGACGAACGGGCTGTGTGAGAGGTTCAATGGGACCCTCAAGCAAATGCTCAAGACGTTCACTCAGGAATACCGAGACTGGGAACGCTTCCTGCCGCACCTCCTTTTTGCTTATCGGGAGATGCCCCAGGAAACGACAGGGTTCTCTCCCTTTGAGTTGCTCTACGGAAGAAAGGTACGGGGACCCCTAAACCTGATCCGGGAGCACTGGGAGGGAGAGATGGAGACTGACGGTGTCCCCATTGTGCCATACGTGCTGGAACTCAGGGACCGAATGGAGCAATTAGCCAAATCCGTGCGGGCTAATCTCCAGTCGGCCCAGAGAAGACAGAAAGTATGGTACGATCGGGGGGCCCGAAAGAGAATCTTTACCATAGGACAAAAGGTGTTAGTACTTAAGCCGGTGAAGACAGACAAATTGCAGGCGTCCTGGCAGGGCCCCTACCAGATCGTAGAGAAAAGGGGAGACACCACTTATGTGATAGCTAGCTGCCACGACAACAATCTTAGAAAGACATTCCATGTAAACATGCTCAAGGAATATTTTGAGCGACCAGAGAACGTGACGGCCATATGTTGTTCCCCTCAGGAAGGCCCCGACAGTCTACCCATTCCAGACCTATTAGAAAAGAGTCTCCCCACAGGTATAGTGGCTCAGGTTCAGATAGGAGACCGACTTAGCCCCACTGAAAGGGAGCAGCTCAACCAACTCCTCCAGTCCAAACACCTCACCTTCTCCCCGAAGCCAGGGTACACTACTTTAACCACCCACCAGGTAGATACTCCGGGACAAGCTCCCTTGCGCCAGGCTCCGTACCGAATCCCCGAAGCAGTTAGGATAGGAATGAAGAAGGAGATCGATGAGATGCTCCAACTCGGGGTAATTGAGCCCTCCGATAGTCCCTGGGCCTCCCCAGTTGTCTTGGTGCCCAAGAAAGATGGGACCACCCGGTTCTGCGTAGACTATCGGAGGCTCAATGAAAAGACCGTGACGGACGCGTACCCTATGCCCAGGGTAGACGAGCTACTCGATCGTATAGCCAGGGGAAATTACCTGACCACTATTGACCTCTGCAAAGGTTACTGGCAGGTTCCCCTGGCCCCGGAGGCTATCCCCAAGTCGGCATTCGTCACCCCATTCGGCTTATATCAGTTTAGGGTAATGCCGTTTGGGATGAAGAATGCCCCAGCTACATTCCAGCGCTTGGTGGATAGGCTCCTGGATGGCTTCCAGAGTTTTGCTTGCGCCTACCTGGACGACATAGCGATCCACAGTGAGTCATGGGAGGACCACTTAGCTCACATAGGAATGGTTCTGGATCAGATCCGGGCTGCTGGCCTGACTCTGAAGCCAGAAAAATGCCACTTTGGGATGGCCGAGGTACAGTACCTGGGTCACCGGGTGGGGTGTGGAAAGCAGCGACCAGAGCCTGCCAAGATAGAAGCTGTCGCCAATTGGCCCACCCCCATCACTAAGACTCAGGTCCTAGCCTTCCTGGGCACGGCAGGGTACTATAGACGGTTCGTACCAGACTACAGCACACTTGCCAAACCCCTGACTGACTTGACCAAGAAGAACTTACCTCGACAGGTCCTGTGGTCTCCCCACTGTGAAACGGCTTTCCAGGCTCTCAAAAATGCTCTAATTAACGCTCCTGTCTTGGCGGCTCCAGCCCTTAACAAACGTTTTATCGTCCACACAGATGCTTCCATGTTCGGGCTGGGAGCCGTCCTCAGCCAAGTAGGCGAAGATGGAGGGGAGCATCCAGTTGCCTACATCAGCCGGAAGCTCCTGCCCCGCGAAGTCAGCTATGCAGCGGTTGAAAAGGAGTGTTTGGCTTTGGTGTGGGCATTAAAGAAATTGACTCCCTATTTATATGGGCAGGAGTTCACTCTGGTCACCGACCATAACCCGTTGGTGTGGCTGAACCGGGTCTCTGGAGATAATGGCAGGCTATTACGTTGGAGTTTATCGTTGCAACCCTTCAATTTCACCATTACTTACAGACCTGGGAAACAGAATGGCAACGCCGACGGGTTGTCCAGACAAACCGACCTCAGCCCCGCATAACCAGCGGTCTGGACAGCCTTAGTCTGCCCCGAAAAGGGGTCAGACCGTGTCTGCCAGAGTGTTCCACAGAAAGGGAGCACTGTTACAGAAGCATTAGTTATTTTGTTGTGAAGAAACTTATTTCCCAGCAGCAATGCCTGAACCAGCCAAGCCAGCGCCTAAGAAGGGCTCCAAGAAAACTGTAACAAGTATCATTTCATAAAGGGTTAACTCTGTTCAGTTTTGAGAAAACTATTTTCTGAGGCAGGTTTCCTAGCATATTGTGTACTGTAATTAAGTTTGTGATAAGCATTCACTGCTAGGTGATAAGAAGGACTCAATTGTTTTCTTGTGTGTACTTGTTATCTGCGGTGGCCTGTCCAAGGGCTTTGTCTAAATGTGTGATGGGGGATTTTATGCTTCCCCCCCTGGGAGTGCCCTGTGTGCATGTAACCAAAATAAAAAGCAGGCTGGGCATCCCAGTCCTCAGTTCTTGGTTGTCCCTCAATCGCAGCGTTGACTCGTTTTTGTGGGCAGAAGGGTATCCTAGCTGTACTACAGCTAAGGGGGATTATTCTACATTTGCGAGACTCATATAGAATACTATGGAAAGCAGTTTCTCCCCTCTTCAGCAATAGGAATCCAGGCTACTAAGCGGTCCATCTCTCAGCGAGACTAAGGGTAACCGTAACAAGACCGCTGCTCCATAACTGCTGTTTCTGGTGAGTCTGAAGACTCGCCAGAAACACGGGCCCACAAGCTCCATTCGGAGCTTGATAAATGGGCCTCTATATCTATATAGGTAGAGTGCATGTCTGGAGCACTACACATATCTTCTACACAGATTATTGAGACAGTTGTTTACTCCTTCTGATGATTTAAAGAGCTGCTATTTACATATGGTTAGACTTTATATGTTATTTACGTTTTAATATTGGTGCCTCCTAAAATTACTGTAGAATTTAGAGACTTTGTATTCATTTTACTTGAGGGGTTGTAGGTTGTTTATGCAAAGAGTGCTAACTTTTTTGTGATTAAATCAATTAAAAAACCGTTGATTTGGTTCATGAAACAGGGAGTGCACAAATCATCCCTAGGGATAGACTGCACGCGGGCTTGTAAGGACGACCCCACCATTTTATTGTTGGACAGTAACGAGCCATACAAAGGGCCAGATTACGAGTGGAGCGTTAACAGCTACGTGTTAGCAAAAAGGGATTTATCGTGGGTGATTGCACACGTCGGGTTTACTGCTCATATTACGCGATAACTTGCGCACTGTCGTGATTTACACTAAAATGATTACAGCGATCTCAGAGCTCTAGGTTAACTATTTCACAATACAAAAAAGGTATCACAAAACACATAAAAAATACATTACACAGTACAGTTGAACTCAATAACACCATCTAAAAAAAATATTGCACAAAATTTGAGGTCTCCGGTGTTAGAAAAAAAAAAAGGCAGGTAAAGAGCTTTAACGTAGAGAAACAAATACAAAATTAGAAATGTGTATGTATATATATGTATTATTTATGTAATAAGTGCATTGGAGCCCCAAATGAAAACATGGAAAATCATTTGTATGCAATATTCATATTTATTAACATGTTATACTGTGTATTTACTGTAACATTTTTACATATATTCTAAATTATATATATATATATATATATATATATATATATATATATATATATATATATATTTTTGTGTGTATGTATGTATGTATGTATGTATGTGTGTGTGTGTGTGTGTGTGTGTGTGTGTGTGTGTGTGTGTGTGTGTGTGTGTGTATATATGAATACATAGAGCATATTCTTCTATGTGAAAAACATTGCAATGTGAAATATTAATTTCTTCATGTCTGGTTATCGCACGAATAGGGTTTTTACCACTTTTTTTGCACAATATTTGTGTTTTTTATGTGCATATGGTTAGCGCACAAGCAAAAACTGCTAACTTTCAACTTATAATATGAGTGCTACCCAACACAAGCAAAACGCTTACTTCTAGTGGAGTTAGCACTCGAGCGGGAGTGTTAAATACTGCTCCACTGTAATCTGGCCCAAAGTGAGTTTTTTTTAGCACAGAACATCTATTAAAAACCCTAACAGATTTGCTAGTTGAAGACTAATTGTGGTTATATAGAGATCGCTATAAGTTAATATTTCTATTTTAACATAATAAATAATTAAAATAGTGGACACTGAATGCACTAATATTTGAAGTAAATATGAGGGGTAATATATTAATATGACAGTCTGGTCTGTATCAGAGAAAAGCTAAAACAAACTCTGTTTAAATGCTGGTGATTCCGTTAGAGAATTTTATATGGAAAGAAGAGAGTTGTATAGATATTAAACGTACTAAGCTGATTTTCCCTGTTGTATATGTAGCTATTGTTTATCACTTGTGAGTGTGCATCTCCTCTGTATATGTAACTAGTGTATCACTTGTGAGTGTGCATCTCCTCTGTATATGTAACTATTTTATCACTTGTGAGTGTGCATCCCCTCTGTATGTGTAACTATTGCATCATTTGTGAGTGTGCATCTCCTCTGTATATGTAACTATTGTATCACTTGTGGGTGTGCATCTCCTCTGTATGTGTAACTAGTATTTAACTTGTGAGTGTGTATCTTCTCTGTATATAACTATTGTATCACTTGTGAGTGTGTATCCCCTCTGTATATGTAATTAGTGTATCACTTGTAAGTGTGCATCTCCTCTATATATGTAACTTTTGTATCACTTGTGAGTGTGCATCTCCTCTTCATATGTATTTATTGTATCACTTGTGAGTGTGAAACTATTGTATCACTTGTGGGTGTGCATCTCCTCTGTATGTGTAACTATTGTATCACTTGTGAGTGTGCATCTCCTCTGTATGTGTAACTATTGTATCACTTGTGAGTGTGCATCTCCTCTGTATGTGTAACTATTGTATCACTTGTGAGTGTGCATCTCCTCTTTATATATAACTATTGTATCACTTGTGAGTGTGCATCTCCTCTGTATGTGTAGCTATTGTTTTTCCCTTGTGAGTGTGCATCTCCTCTGTATATGCAACTAGTGTATCCCTTGTGAGTGTGCATCTCCTCTGTATATGTAACTATTGTATCACTTGTGAGTGTGTATCGCCTCTGTATATGTAATTAGTGTATCACTTGTAAGTGTGCATCTCCTCTGTATATGCAACTAGTGTATCCCTTGTGAGTGTGCATCTCCTCTGTATATGTAACTATTGTATCACTTGTGAGTGTGCATCTCCTCTGTATATGCAACTAGTGTATCACTTGTGAGTTTGTTTACCCTCTGTATATGTAATTAGTGTATCACTTGTGAGTGTGCATCTCCTCTGTATGTGTAACTATGGTATCACTTGTGAGTGTACATCTCCTCTGTATGTGTAACTATTGTATCACTTGTGAGTTTGTTTACCCTCTGTATATGTAATTAGTGTATCACTTGTGAGTGTGCATCTCCTCTGTATGTGTAACTAGTGTATCACTTGTGAGTGTGCAACTATTGTGTATCACTTGTGAGTGTGCATCTCCTCTGTATGTGTAACTAGTGTATCCCATATACAGAGGAGTTGCACACTCACAAGTGACAAAATAAATACATATACAGAGGAGTTGCACACTCACAAGTGATACACAATAATTGCACACTCACAAGTGATACACTAGTTACACATACAGAGGGTAAACAAACTCACAAGTGATACCATAGTTACACATACAGAGGAGATGCACACTCACAAGTGATACCATAGTTACACATACAGAGGAGTTGAACACTCACAAGTAACTATGGTATCACTTGTGAGTGTGCATCTCCTCTGTATGTGTAACTAGTATATCACTTGTGAGTGTGTATCTTCTCTGTATATAACTATTATATCACTTGTGAGTGTGTATACCCTCTGTATATGTAATTAGTGTATCACTTGTGAGTGTGCAACTATTGTGTATCACTTGTGAGTGTACAACTCCTCTGTATATGTAACTATGGTATCACTTGTGAGTGTGCATCTCCTCTATATATGTAACTAGTGTATCACCTCTTTATATTTAACTATTGTATCACTTGTGGGAGTGCATCTCCTCTGTATGTGTAACTTTTGTATCACTTGTGAGTGTGTATCTTCTCTGTTTATATCTATTGTATCACTTGTAATTGTGCATCTCCTCTGTATATGTAACAATTGTATCACTTGTGAGTGTGCATCTCCTCTGTATATGTAACTATTTTATCACTTGTGAGTGTGCAAGTCCTCTGTATATGTAACTATTGTATCACTTGTGAGTGTGCAACTATTGTGTATCACTTGTGAGTTTGCAACTCCTCTGTATATGTAACTATTGTATCACTTGTGAGTGTGCATCTCCTCTGTATATATAACTATTGTATCACTTGTGAGTGTGCATCTCCTCTGTGTATGTAACATTGTATATATATATATATATATATATATATATATATATATATATATATATATATATATATATATATTGTCTGTATACGTGTAACTATTGTGTATCACTTGTGAGTGTGCAACTATTGTGTATCACTTGGGAGTGTGCAACTATTGTGTATCACTTGGGAGTGAGCATCTCCTCTGTATATTTATGTATGTGTTAGCAAAACATAACTGGTTTCCTTATTTAGACTTCTAGTACTGACCATACACAATACGTTAAATAACACATGCAAAACTCTAATAGTGCAGTACACACAAGACTAAGACAATATTATATACCTGCAGTTAGAATTAAAATGTTAGAAATCTAATTGCTGAGTCGAAACTCCCCTTAAAAAGGTATAATCTAAGCCTAAACAAGTTATATTAATAGTAAGTAAAAACAACAAAAGTACTCTGTATTGTACATTTAATTTTTTTTCTATGGTGGTATTGTATCACTTGTGAGTGTGCATCTCCTCTGTATCTGTAACTTTTGTATCACTTGTGAGTGTGCAACTCCTCTGTATGTGTAACTATTGTATCACTTGTGAGTGTGCAACTCCTCTGTATGTGTAACTATTGTATCACTTGTGAGTGCGCAACTCCTCTGTATGTGTAACTATTGTATCACTTGTGAGTGTGCATCTCCTCTGTATATATAACTATTGTATCACTTGTGAGTGTGCATCTCCTCTGTGTATGTAACATTGTATATATATATATATATATATATATATATATATATTGTCTGTATACGTGTAACTATTGTGTATCACTTGTGAGTGTGCAACTATTGTGTATCACTTGGGAGTGTGCAACTATTGTGTATCACTTGGGAGTGTGCAACTATTGTGTATCACTTGGGAGTGAGCATCTCCTCTGTATATTTATGTATGTGTTAGCAAAACATAACTGGTTTCCTTATTTAGACTTCTAGTACTGACCATACACAATATGTTAAATAACACATGCAAAACTCTAATAGTGCAGTACACACAAGACTAAGACAATATTATATACCTGCAGTTAGAATTAAAATGTTAGAAATCTAATTGCTGAGTCGAAACTCCCCTTAAAAAGGTATAATCTAAGCCTAAACAAGTTATATTAATAGTAAGTAAAAACAACAAAAGTACTCTGTATTGTACATTTAATTTTTTTTCTATGGTGGTATTGTATCACTTGTGAGTGTGCATCTCCTCTGTATCTGTAACTTTTGTATCACTTGTGAGTGTGCAACTCCTCTGTATGTGTAACTATTGTATCACTTGTGAGTGCGCAACTCCTCTGTATGTGTAACTATTGTATCACTTGTGAGTGTGCATCTCCTCTGTATGTGTAACTATTGTATCACTTGTGAGTGTGCATCTCCTCTGTATGTGTAACTATTGTATCACTTGTGAGTGTGCATCTCCTCTGTATATGTAACTTTTGTATCACTGTGAGTGTGCATCTCCTCTATATGTGTAACTATTGTATCACTTGTGAGTGTGCATCTCCTCTGTATATGTAACTTTTGTATCACTGTGAGTGTGCATCTCCTCTATATATGTAACTTTTAGATCACTTGTGAGTGTGCATCTCCTCTGTTTATGTAACTTTTATATCACTTGTGAGTGTGCATCTCCTCTGTTTATGTAACTTTTATATCACTTGTGAGTGTGTATCTTCTCTGTATATAACTATTGTGAGTGTGTAAACTTGTGAGTGTGTAAACCTCTGTATATGTAATTATTGTATCACTTGTGAGTGTGCATCTATTGTGTATCACTTGTGAGTGTGCATCTATTGTGTATCTTTAACTATTTTATCACTTGTGAGTGTGCAACTATTGTGTATCACTTGTGAGTGTGCAAGTCTTCTGTACATGTAACTATTGTATCACTTGTGAGTGTGCAAGTCTTCTGTACATGTAACTATTGTATCACTTGTGAGTGTGTATCTCTTCTGTATGTGTAACTATTGTATCAATTGTGAGTAGGCATCTCCTGTGTATATGTAACTTTTGTAAAAATTGTGAGTGTGCATCTCCTCTGTATGTGTAACTTTTGTATCACTTGTGAGTGTGCATCTCCTCTATGTAACTTTTGTATCACTTGTGAGTGTGCATCTCCTCTATGTAACTTTTGTATAACTTGTGAGTGTGCATTTCCTCTTTATATGTAACTATTGTATCACTTGTGAGTGTGAAACTATTGTATCACTTGTGAGTGTGCATCTCCTCTGTATGTGCAACTATTGTGTATCACTTGTGAGTGTGCAACTCCTCTGTATATGTAATTAATGTATCACTTGTGAGTGTGTATCCCCTCTGTATATGTAATTAATGTATCACGTGTGAGTGTGCATCTCCTCTGTATGTGTAACTAGTGTATCACTTGTGAGTGTGCATCTCCTCTGTATGTGTAACTAGTGTATCACTTGTGAGTGTGCAACTATTGTGTATATCCACTTGTGAGTGTGCAACTATTGTGTATATCCACTTGTGAGTGTGCAACTATTGTGTATATCCACTTGTGAGTGTGCAACTATTGTGTATCACTTGTGAGTGTGCAACTATTGTGTATCACTTGTGAGTGTGTATCCCCTCTGCATATGTAATTAGTGTATCACTTGTGAATGTGCATCTCCTCTATATATGTAACTTTTGAATAACTTGTGAGTGTGCATCTGCTCTTTATATGTATTTATTGTATCACTTGTGAGTGTGCATCTCCTATGTATGTGTAACTATTGTATCACTTGTGAGTGTGCAACTCCTCTGTATGTGTAACTTTTGTATCACTTGTGAGTGTGCAACTCCTCTGTATGTGTAACTTTTGTATCACTTGTGAGTGTGTATCTTCTCTGTTTATATCTATTGTATCACTTGTAATTGTGCATCTCCTCTGTATATGTAACAATTGTATCACTTGTGAGTGTGCATCTCCTCTGTATATGTAACTATTTTATCACTTGTGAGTGTGCAAGTCCTCTGTATATGTAACTATTGTATCACTTGTGAGTGTGCAACTATTGTGTATCACTTGTGAGTTTGCAACTCCTCTGTATATGTAACTATTGTATCACTTGTGAGTGTGCATCTCCTCTGTATATGTAACTATTGTATCACTTGTGAGTGTGCATCTCCTCTGTATATATAACTATTGTATCACTTGTGAGTGTGCATCTCCTCTGTGTATGTAACATATATATATATATATATATATATATATATATATATATATACATTATATATATATATATATATATATATATATATATATATATATATAGTCTGTATACGTGTAACTATTGTGTATCACTTGTGAGTGTGCAACTATTGTGTATCACTTGGGAGTGTGCAACTATTGTGTATCACTTGGGAGTGTGCAACTATTGTGTATCACTTGGGAGTGTGCAACTATTGTGTATCACTTGGGAGTGAGCATCTCCTCTGTATATTTATGTATGTGTTAGCAAAACATAACTGGTTTCCTTATTTAGACTTCTAGTACTGACCATACACAATACGTTAAATAACACATGCAAAACTCTAATAGTGCAGTACACACAAGACTAAGACAATATTATATACCTGCAGTTAGAATTAAAATGTTAGAAATCTAATTGCTGAGTCGAAACTCCCCTTAAAAAGGTATAATCTAAGCCTAAACAAGTTATATTAATAGTAAGTAAAAACAACAAAAGTACTCTGTATTGTACATTTAATTTTTTTCTATGGTGGTATTGTATCACTTGTGAGTGTGCATCTCCTCTGTATGTGTAACTATTGTATCACTTGTGAGTGTGCATCTCCTCTGTATGTGTAACTATTGTATCACTTGTGAGTGTGCATCTCCTCTGTATGTGTAACTATTGTATCACTTGTGAGTGTGCATCTCCTCTGTATGTGTAACTATTGTATCACTTGTGAGTGTGCATCTCCTCTGTATGTGTAACTATTGTATCACTTGTGAGTGTGCATCTCCTCTGTATGTGTAACTATTGTATCACTTGTGAGTGTGCATCTCCTCTGTATATGTAACTTTTGTATCACTGTGAGTGTGCATCTCCTCTATATATATATGTAACTTTTGTATTACTTGTGAGTGTGCATCTCCTCTATATATGTAACTTTTGTATCACTTGTGAGTGTGCATCTCCTCTGTTTATGTAACTTTTAGATCACTTGTGAGTGTGCATCTCCTCTGTTTATGTAACTTTTAGATCACTTGTGAGTGTGCATTTCTGTTTATGTAACTTTTATATCACTTGTGAGTGTGTATCTTCTCTGTATATAACTATTGTGAGTGTGTAAACTTGTGAGTGTGTAAACCTCTGTATATGTAATTATTGTATCACTTGTGAGTGTGCATCTATTGTGTATCACTTGTGAGTGTGCATCTATTGTGTATCTTTAACTATTTTATCACTTGTGAGTGTGCAACTATTGTGTATCACTTGTGAGTGTGCAAGTCTTCTGTACATGTAACTATTGTATCACTTGTGAGTGTGCAAGTCTTCTGTACATGTAACTATTGTATCACTTGTGAGTGTGTATCTCTTCTGTATGTGTAACTATTGTATCAATTGTGAGTGTGCATCTCCTCTGTATATGTAACTTTTGTAAAAATTGTGAGTGTGCATCTCCTCTGTATGTGTAACTTTTGTATCACTTGTGAGTGTGCATCTCCTCTATGTAACTTTTGTATCACTTGTGAGTGTGCATCTCCTCTATGTAACTTTTGTATAACTTGTGAGTGTGCATTTCCTCTTTATATGTAACTATTGTATCACTTGTGAGTGTGAAACTATTGTATCACTTGTGAGTGTGCATCTCCTCTGTATGTGCAACTATTGTGTATCACTTGTGAGTGTGCAACTCCTCTGTATATGTAACTATGGTATCACTTGTGAGTGTGTATCCCCTCTGTATATGTAATTAATGTATCACTTGTGAGTGTGTATCCCCTCTGTATATGTAATTAATGTATCACGTGTGAGTGTGCATCTCCTCTGTATGTGTAACTAGTGTATCACTTGTGAGTGTGCATCTCCTCTGTATGTGTAACTAGTGTATCACTTGTGAGTGTGCAACTATTGTGTATATCCACTTGTGAGTGTGCAACTATTGTGTATATCCACTTGTGAGTGTGCAACTATTGTGTATCACTTGTGAGTGTGCAACTATTGTGTACCACTTGTGAGTGTGTATCTTCTCTGTATATAACTATTGTATCACTTGTGAGTGTGTATCCCCTCTGCATATGTAATTAGTGTATCACTTGTGAATGTGCATCTCCTCTATATATGTAACTTTTGAATAACTTGTGAGTGTGCATCTGCTCTTTATATGTATTTATTGTATCACTTGTGAGTGTGCATCTCCTATGTATGTGTAACTATTGTATCACTTGTGAGTGTGCAACTCCTCTGTATGTGTAACTTTTGTATCACTTGTGAGTGTGCAACTCCTCTGTATGTGTAACTTTTGTATCACTTGTGAGTGTGCATCTCCTCTATGTAACTTTTGTATCACTTGTGAGTGTGCATTTCCTCTTTATATGTAACTATTGTATCACTTGTGAGTGTGAAACTATTTTATCACTTGTGAGTGTGAAACTCCTCTGTATATGTAACTATGGTATCACTTGTGAATGTGTATCCCCTTTGTATATGTAATTAATGTATCACTTGTGAGTGTGCATCTCCTCTGTATGTGTAACTATTGTATCACTTGTGAGTGTGCATTTCCTCTATATATGTAACTAGTGTATCACTTGTGAGCGTGCATTTCCTCTATATATGTAACTAGTGTATCACTTGTGAGCGTGCATTTCCTCTATATATGTAACTAGTGTATCACTTGTGAGCGTGCAACTCCTCTGTATATGTAACTATGGTATCTCTTGTGAGTGTGCAACTCCTATGTATATCTAACTATTGTATCACTTGTGAGTGTGCATTTCCTCTATATATGTAACTAGTGTATCACTTGTGAGTGTGCATTTCCTCTATATATGTAACTAGTGTATCACTTGTGAGTGTGCAACTATTGTGTATCACTTGTGAGTGTGCATCTCCTCTGTATGTGTAACTATTGTATAACTTGTGAGTGGGTATCTCCTCTTTATATTTAACTATTGTATCACTTGTGGGAGTGCATCTCCTCTGTATGTGTAACTTTTGTATCACTTGTGAGTGTGCATCTCCTTTGTATATGTAACTATTGTATCACTTGTGGTTGTGCATCTCCTCTGTATGTGTAACTATTGTATCACTTGTGGGTGTGCATCTCCTCTGTATATGTAATTAATGTATCACTTGTGAGTGTGTATCCCCTCTGTATATGTAATTAATGTATCACGTGTGAGTGTGCATCTCCTCTGTATGTGTAACTAGTGTATCACTTGTGAGTGTGCATCTCCTCTGTATGTGTAACTAGTGTATCACTTGTGAGTGTGCAACTATTGTGTATATCCACTTGTGAGTGTGCAACTATTGTGTATCACTTGTGAGTGTGCAACTATTGTGTACCACTTGTGAGTGTGTATCTTCTCTGTATATAACTATTGTATCACTTGTGAGTGTGTATCCCCTCTGCATATGTAATTAGTGTATCACTTGTGAATGTGCATCTCCTCTATATATGTAACTTTTGAATAACTTGTGAGTGTGCATCTGCTCTTTATATGTATTTATTGTATCACTTGTGAGTGTGCATCTCCTATGTATGTGTAACTATTGTATCACTTGTGAGTGTGCAACTCCTCTGTATGTGTAACTTTTGTATCACTTGTGAGTGTGCAACTCCTCTGTATGTGTAACTTTTGTATCACTTGTGAGTGTGCATCTCCTCTATGTAACTTTTGTATCACTTGTGAGTGTGCATTTCCTCTTTATATGTAACTATTGTATCACTTGTGAGTGTGAAACTATTTTATCACTTGTGAGTGTGAAACTCCTCTGTATATGTAACTATGGTATCACTTGTGAATGTGTATCCCCTTTGTATATGTAATTAATGTATCACTTGTGAGTGTGCATCTCCTCTGTATGTGTAACTATTGTATCACTTGTGAGTGTGCATTTCCTCTATATATGCAACTAGTGTATCACTTGTGAGCGTGCATTTCCTCTATATATGTAACTAGTGTATCACTTGTGAGCGTGCATTTCCTCTATATATGTAACTAGTGTATCACTTGTGAGCGTGCAACTCCTCTGTATATGTAACTATGGTATCTCTTGTGAGTGTGCAACTCCTATGTATATCTAACTATTGTATCACTTGTGAGTGTGCATTTCCTCTATATATGTAACTAGTGTATCACTTGTGAGTGTGCAACTATTGTGTATCACTTGTGAGTGTGCATCTCCTCTGTATGTGTAACTATTGTATAACTTGTGAGTGGGTATCTCCTCTTTATATTTAACTATTGTATCACTTGTGGGAGTGCATCTCCTCTGTATGTGTAACTTTTGTATCACTTGTGAGTGTGCATCTCCTTTGTATATGTAACTATTGTATCACTTGTGGTTGTGCATCTCCTCTGTATGTGTAACTATTGTATCACTTGTGGGTGTGCATCTCCTCTGTATATGTAACTATTGTATCACTTGTGAGTGTGCATCCCCTCTGTATATGTAACTATTGTATCACTTGTGAGTGTGCATCCCCTCTGTATATGTAACTATTGTATCACTGGTGAGTGTGCATCCCCTCTATATATGTAACTATTGTATCACTTGTGAGTGTGCATCTCCTCTGTATATGTAACAATTGTATCACTTGTGAATGTGCATCCCCTCTGTATATGTAACTATTGTATCACTTGTGGGTGTGCATCTCCTCTGTATATGTAACTATTATATCACTTGTGAGTGTGCAACTATTGTGTATCACTTGTGAGTGTGCAACTCCTCTGTATATGTAACTATTGTATCACTTGTGAGTGTGCAACTATTGTGTATCACTTGTGAGTGTGCATCTCCTCTGTGTATGTAATTAGTGTATCACTTGTGAGTGTGCAACTCCTCTGTATATGTAACTATGGTATCACTTGTGAGTGGGCGTCTCCTCTTTATATTTAACTATTGTATCACTTGTGGTTGTGCATCTCCTCTATATATGTAACTTTTGTATCACTTGTGGGTGTGCATCTCCTCTGTATATGTAACTATGGTATCACTTGTGAGTGTGCATCTCCTCTGTATATGTACCTATTGTATATTGAGTGTATATATATATATATATATATTTATATATATATAGTCTGTATACGTGTAACTATTGTTTATCACTTGTGAGTGTGCAATTATTGTCCATCACTTGTAAGTGTGCAACTATTGTGTATCACTTGTAAGTGTGCAACTATTGTATGACTTGTGAGTGTGCAACTATTGTATGACATGTGAGTGTGCAACTATTGTGTATCACTTATGAGTGAGCAACTATTGTGTATCACTTGTGAGTGAGCAACTATTGTGTATCACTTGTGAGAGAGCATCTCCTCTGTATATTTATGTATGTGTTAGCAAAACATAACTGGTTTCCTTATTCAGACTTCTAGTACTGACCATACACAATACGTTAAATAACACATGCAAAACTCTAATAGTGCAGTACACACAAGACTAACACAATATTATATACCTGCAGTTGGAATTAAAATGTTAGAAATCTAATTGCTGTGTCAAAACTCCCCTTAAAAAGGTATAATCTAAGCCAAAACAAGTTATATTAATAGTAAGTAAAAACAACACACTCCTGTATTGTACATTTAATTTTTTCTATGGTGTCATATTTTAACATACATATAATGTGTGGTACAACTTGTTTTTTATGGTAGTTCATTAAAATGCAACAAGCTAAAATAAAATAACATACACCCCTTAATCCCAATGTACAAATAACCCCTTGTTTGCCCGTTAGGATTGTGTAATGCATTGCAGAACTTTCTGGCAACCATATATTTTTAACATCCAGCCTCTTGTATGCTTAGAGAATAAATACAAACACAGGAATATTAAGAATTTAGTTTGGGCACCTCTGCTTGCAATGACCTGTAAAAGTAAACCATGCATTCCCATTTCCCAGCATAAATTATATATACTTGTCCAGAGGGTCCCACAGCCTGTAAAACCTTACCTTTGTGTTTAGATGCACAATATAAGAACATACATTTAATTGTTTCACTTACCAGCCTGAGCAGGCAGCAGAGCAATAGAGCAGATCTCTCTCAGCTGTTCACAGGGAAGTTTCTGATGCCTTTCCATATACCTGGAGCTAAGGAGGATGTAACTACCGTAATGTCCCTAATAGATTTCCATAAAGCAGACCACTCATAGCAAATAAGACATCAATCCCAAATAATGAGAAAGAGAACAACCCAGAACTACCTGCTTTTATCTTAAAACTGACCTAGTTTGGGACATCATCCTGAGCTGACCTAGTCTCACCACAAGTAAATACTGGAACAGCTATCTTCATTTTAGAGCAATATTTGCGCTATTTTTACCCAAATTAGAACAGTGACCACAATGAGAGGCTGAGTTAACACCTGACATATGGGTTATGTATATCAGGTTGCTTGCACAGTAAAATCCACCTATAGAACATTTATACATTTTTAAAAATAAACATTATTTCTTATTAAAGGGACAGTCTAGTCAAATTGAACTTTCATGATTCATTTAGGGCATGCAATTTTAAACAACTTTCAAATTTATTTTAATCATCAAATTTGTTTTCTTTTCTTGGTATTCTTTGTTTCTAAGCCCTTGAAAGACACTTTTAATCTCAGTGCATTTTGACAGTTTTTTTTTTTACAGCTAGATAACTTTAGTTCATGTGTGCCATATAGATAACACTGTGCTCACTCCAGTGGAGTTATTTATGTCTGCACTGATTGGCTAAAATGCTAATCTGTCAAAAGAACTGAAATAAGGGGGCAGTCTGCAAAGGCTTAGATACAAAGTAATCACAGAGGTAAAAAGTATATTAATATAACTGAGATAAGGGGCAGTCTGCAAAGGCTTAGATACAAAGTAATCACAGAGGTAAAAAGTATATTAATATAACTGAAATAAGGAGGCAGTCTGCAGAGGTTTAGATACAAGGTAATCACAGAGGTAAAAAGTAAATTAATATAACAGTGTTTAATATGCAAACCAAGGAATGTGTAATAAAGGGATTATCTATCTTTTTTAAACAATAACAATTCCGGAGTAGACTGTTCCTTTAATCTTTATTGTAGAAAAGCTACAAATAGATTGCACCTATGTGTATTCATTTTCCTACATATAAAGAAGAGAGCAGCACAGAAGTAGCTCAGTATGTAATTGGTTAGAGTCTTATATCTTTTTTTAAAGGGACACTGGCAAATAAATTTGAACACCAGTACAACAAAATAATTGTCACATGGTTTCTTTAACTGGGGCCAATTAACTCTAAAGCATCAGTGGGTCTAGAGGGATACTATGGACCTACCCCCAAATAACAGCTGTACTGAGATTACAAGGTAGTCACATTTTCTATTCCAATCTTCTACTCAGAACAAGGAGCCATCATGGGGGATTAACAAATCACTGAATAAAGTAATATGTATTAGATATTGTTACCTGCTAGTACCATCCAGTGTCCTTGATATTTACAGTTTTGATCCCCCTTGTGGTTAGCTATACCTGATTTTATGACAAGACCACATCTGCTTTACAGATTTTACTAAGTTTACTCCTAGATCTCACATTTTAAAAAAAAAAAAGACATAAACACCTTTTGCTCTGTATTAAATTTGTACTTATCTATGCACCCTAGAGAAGCTATAACAAACACATTGTTTAACCTGTAAATGCTGCAAATCTGACAGCCGGTTTAGGCACTTTGCAGCATTTTAACAACCTAAGTTACAGAGTTTGCTGGGGGACAAAGAACAATTTTTAGTAAAAAAAAAGGTGCTGCCAAAAGGTTACTGCAAACCTAGGTTTCAAAGCTAGAAGATGGTACTGGTGTATGTGTTGGAGGTCACTATTTTAATTTTTTTTATATTCCTGGGGTAAATCCTAATTTTGTTTCAGTTACATCTCTCTTTGTCCTGCCAGAGTGAAAAGGAGACTGCGTTGTTATAATAATGGTTCTGGGGTCTTAGTACCCCTTAGTGTCTATTAGAATGACAAAGGGTGAGAAGGAACAGCATAACTCACTGGACTCCTGGGCAAACACTAGGGAGAGCCCCACTACAGTGCTCTTTCTGGCTTTTGTAATCAGTAGAAGGTGACCTGGCTGCCACATCTTGGTTACTCTGTGCCTGAGAATATGCATTTCCTGTAAAGAAAATTGGTGGCAGTTATTTTGGACATTAACACTGTGGCAGTTAACTTGGAAACCCTGACACCATATTTGTAAGGCAAGTCCTTACACTTTCCTGTTTTTGTCAGGGGGCACAAAGAGGGGGCGCCACACAGAAAGCAAGTGGACCATAGGACCCATCACTAATATTTTCTGAATCATAGAAGTCTATCATGTTTACTCAATGACCACAGCTTTGCTTTTGGAACATCATGGGCTATAATCTCAACTATACCAAGACCCATAACATTCACGTTTCAGAATGTTGTAGATGACTATTTTTATATTAGAGGATTATGGCATTCACATTTGTGATGATGTAAACTCTTTGCCAGAGAGGGATGTACTGGCTCTTCATTGTCTTGTAGCTCCCTCTGGTATCCAAGTGGATAGCATTAGTTTTCCCATATAAGCAGTTTCAACAGCAACATTGTTGTGGCCATCTTTATCCCTGGTGAAGGTAAATGGCTCATATTTAAATTGGTGAAAATTGAAAATATAAATAGGCAACTGGCCCAGTGCTATAATCTATCATCTATCTATCTATCTATCTATCTATCTATCTATCTATCTATCTATCTATCTATCTATCTATCTATCTATCTATCTATCTATCTGTCTGTCTGTCTGTCTGTCTGTCTGTCTGTCTGTCTGTCTGTCTGTCTGTCTGTCTGTCTGTCTGTCTGTCTGTCTGTCTATCTATCTATCTATTATTATTATACTATATTTATGAAGCGCCATCATATTCCTCAGCGCTGTCGATGGATACAATTCATTTAAATTAAACAATAATATAAAACTTCTAAGAGACAAGACACAATTTACAAATACATACAAGAGTAATTGAGGGCCCTGTTCCCGTGGGAACTTACAATCTAGAAGGGTAGGAGGTTGAGAAACAGGAGGTGAGGACTGCAAGCTTGAGAAAGATGTTAATGCAGAGTTAGATGAGGGAAATGTTGTTAGGTAAGAGAAATATCATTGAGTTGGGTGGTAGGCTTCTCTGAACAGAAAAGTCTTCAGAGAGCATTTCAAGGAAGAAAGATTAGGGCAAAGCCTGACAGCATGAGGGAGAGTGTTCCAGAGGGTAGGTGCTGCACGACAGAAGTCCTGCAGTCTAGCATGAGAGGAGGTGATAGTTGCGGATGCAAGGAGCAGGTTATTGTTGGATCTTAGTGGGCGGGCTGGAGTATACTTGTTTATTAGAGAGGATAGGTAGAGGGGAGCGGTGTTGGTGAGCGCTTTGTATGCAAGGGTGAGAATTTTGAATTTTATTCTACTGTGTATGGGGAGCCAATGAAGGGACTCGCAGAGAGGTGTAGCAGATACAGAGCGACAGGAAAGGTGGATCAGCCTGGCAGAGACATTTAGGATGGATTGAAGGGGGGAGAGGCCGGAAAGAGGAAGGCCAGTAAGTAGGTTATTGCAGTAGTCAAGTCGGGAAATAACAAGGGAGTGGATTATTTGCTTTGTGGTGTTAGCGCACAGAAAAGGTTGAATCTTGGAAATGTTGCGTAGATGGTTGCGGCAGGATGTAGAAAGCGATTGGATATGGGGGGGCGAGGGATAGATTTGAGTCAAGTGTAACTCCGAGGCAGCGGACTTGGGGCGATGGGGAAATGGTGATTCTGTCAACAGGGATATCAAAGTCACAAGTTGGCGTAGAGCTTGAGGGGGGGATAAGAAGGAGCTCAGTCTTGGACATGTTAATCTTTAGGTGGTGAGAGGCCATCCAGGAAGAAATACCAGATAAGCAGTCGCTGACATGAGAAAGGACAGAGGGAGAGAGAGCAGGGGTGGAGAGGTAGATCTGGATGTCCTTAGCATAGAGGTGATATTTGAAGTCATAACTGTTGATAAGTTTAGTAATCTATCTATCTAACTATCTATCTATTTATCTCTCTATCTGTTATCTATTTGTTTTTGGGTATATGAACTTCAGATACTGGCTGATTTGTCTGATCGAAGACAGTGTTCTATGCAAAACCAGCCTCATGAAAGGAAATGATCATGCAGTAGTGATCTTAAAGTATTAGTGAGATTAAAATAAATGTACCTTTATACAATCTGAAAGCTTAATGCAAATATATAAATGAACTGCTTTATGATATTGTGATGGATACCCCGGCTACCCCGACTGGGTAGCTCCGCCAAACGGGTCCTGCTTCGTTACTGGGGACCGGAGTTACAGTCCGTTGAAGTTATGGGGTTAGGGGTGTCCAAAACCCCCAGTTCTCAAAGGAGCTCCCCTCCAATAATTTCCCCAGCTCTTGTCCTCCTTAGGGGCTACCAATCCCCAAAAGAGCGAAGCTCTGGGGCAAAGGGCTGCTAG